>NC_026742.1:1904213-1952460 GCF_000210295.1 Trypanosoma brucei gambiense DAL972
TCGACGGCCAGGCACTTCATCAGTAGTTCCTCCAAGTCACGCAGCTTAACGATGTTAGTACCGTGAGGATCCAAAAAGTCTATGATAGCCTCTGCTTCACAAGATGTTAATTCTGACGCAGCCGAGGTCGCGAGGATTATGCGGAATTCAGTTCGGCTTAGTTCCCCATTGCCCCGAACATCAAAGGCATCCCTGTAGCACTTTATGGTGGCGTCATCAAGCGCCCTCGTCCCCTCGAGCATAGCACACATCTGAAGAAATAACGGATATGTCACGCGGCCACACCACCCAGTGGTAACGGAAACGACCTGTTGCAAGTAGTGAGCAGTGGGATAGTAACCCATCTCGTGTGCTGCTGCCATAACAAAGCACGGTGGAATGAAAGCATCGCCATCAGGTGCGACAATATGAAAGGTGTTGAAAACGTCCCCAGCCATTGCCTTAATCACACCTGATCCCCTCGCTGAGACGGTCATTGGGAAGAATACGTATATATATATATATGTCAACTATACACAATAATAAGTGTTCAACAAGCCGAAGAAAAAAAAGAAAAGGGAAAGGGAAAGAAGCTATGCAAGAGCCTCCTGCTTCAGCGCGGCCATCCGCATTCAAGACACTTCACCAGAGCAAAGGAATACACCGGTCAGCTGAAAAAAAAGGATAAACAATAAGACTAATAAGAATAAACAATGTATCTATCGGGTGTCGCAACCTCCTCATAGAAGCTCACGGTGTCTGGCAATTTGCTCGTCTCTCAACCTAATTGCCTCCTGCAGTACGCTAATCTGCTCCGTTTGTGCTCTTAGAGTGTTATCCTTCGTAGCAAGCGCCACAAGCACTCGCTCGTTAATGCTCGTCAATTCAGCATTATGCTTTTGTTCTATGCTTCGTTGCTCTAAAGCGGCTGCGTTCTTCACAGCCTGGAGCTCTATGGTGACTTTCTCCAGCTCATGCTGCATGGCACCCACTTCCTCCACGTGTTTGATCTCAAACTGACGCAGTTTTCGCTGCCACTCCGAATCTAGCACATGCATCCTTGCCTCATCCTCAGCTCGTACTTTCTCCTGTATCTCCTTCACTCGCTGATTTGTTAAGTCCGAGGCTTCGCGCAAACGTGACATTTCTTCCTCCTTCCGTCCAATTTCCTCTACAACACTCCTCAAATTGCCCTGCAGCAGCTCGACTTCCGCCCGAAGCCGTTCATTTTCGCGACCCATCTGCGCACAGCGGTCGCGGAGGACGCTGTCGGCCCCATGTGATTCCATCAGGGTCTGTAGATGTTGCTGCTCTGCGCGACGGGTAACCTCTGCAACAGCGGCATCACGCTCCGCCTCGAATTTATGCCGTAACTCTTCCTCGCGAGCGGCCAAGTACTGCACATTGTACGCCTTCGTCTCTTGCTCCCGTCGGCTGAACTCCAGCATAAGTTTCTCTTTGAGGTCAGAAACAATCTGGTTCGAGTTGGCCGTAATGTTCGCTACCTCCCGGGCTACCTCTTCATGTATTTTTGCCTTTTCCGTTGCAGCGGCTTCACGTAAAGTGAACACCTCTTTTTGCAGCTGTGAAATTTCGCGCTGCATCGTATTCTTCCGGTCTTCTGCAAATATCTCCAAATCGTCGTGCTTCTGCTTAGCGAGGCGCCGCTCCTCCTCCAACTGGCGATTCACGCGGTCCATCTCCTCCTTGAGTCGATCCCGGAACTCCTGTTGCTCTCGAGCCCGAGTTGCAGATGCCTCACGCTCCAACCGCGCCCTGGACTCTTCGAGTGTCGCCTCCTTTGCCGCAATAACCTCATCCCGCTGTCGTAGTTCGTTCTCGAACTCTTCCCGCATACGCGCCTTTTCCGCCTTGTGCCTGTTCAACAACAACACGATATCAGGCTCTAACGACTGGAGGGTATTCTCCTTTATGCGTTTCGCCTCGGCTATCCTCCACTTCTCGCGAGCAGCCTTCTCCTGAGCTTGCCACCGGGTCTTAAGTTGCGCTATGGCGGTCGCGTTCGCAGACTCAAGTCTGGCGATCTCCTCCTCCCGCCGAGACATCTCTTGCCGTAGTTGAGACGTAACAGACTCCACTGCCTGGGTCAACTGCGACCTTTCGCGCTGAAACTCTTGCACCACGCGTTCGTAGTTGCGCTCCGTCTCCCGTAGCTTCTTGCGGAGCCCTTCCAGCTCGTTGCGAGCCGCGGCTTCCTGGCTTCCAAGACGCTCCGCCTCCCTCTCCCGCGCCATCTTGACTCGCTCCTTCAGTTCTTCGTTTTCAGCCCTCAGCTCATCATTGCTGAACTGTAAGGCAGATATTTTAGCCTTGATACCGTGGTAAACATCGCTGCGAACGTCGGGTCCACACCCTATTATGTGCGACGTAAGACATGAAGCCGAACCGCCAAACGGTGGTAATTGCGTAGAAGGCTGTAGTAGGGCAGCCGACGGTGCCAACGCCACACCACCATCCGAAATATTTGCTGGCATGTATACGTCACGGCACGCTGAAGGGCCAAATGATGCGGGAAACGGGGGTCTCGTAGAAACAACGTCATCTAGGTATGAAAGAATGTTCGACACCTTTGCCTCGTTAAGCTCCCTGAGGTCGGAAAAAACACTACTAGTCGCGGTTCCTCCACCCCCTGCCGTCAACCCCAACCCACCAGTTCCTGACATATGTCCAACTGGAACCCTCAATCCCTCACACACATCCATGCCAAACTACGCCGTCTTCCTCAAATGAGACCTACAAGGTTTGTTCAGGTGGTCGCCACCGACACCGCACAGCTGCTGCCGCTGGATTTCGTTTCCTTCCTTCCCTTTACCGTCAGGCAGATGAACCAAGGAAAGAAAATAGATCAAGTCGCGCAATGGAAAATCAGTTTAGAGAAAAATGAAGAACAACAATACCGAAATCAGTGAGTGGGAAAGCACGGGAGCAAGAGAACAATGACGAGCATTAGGTTCTGTGTAGAAAAAGCGACGCAAAAGCACGGGAAAAAAGCATATCAAAGAAACAACAACAGCAATGACGAAAACTAAGAAAAAAAGCAAACATAAGGTTTGGTGGTGCCCAGATAAATAAGTGAAACTCACGCACGGCGGGACTTCGTCATTAAGGAAACCAACGAAGAAATCTTGGAGACGTGCCGCACGGTCGGCCGCCCGTGTGGACAGTTCCACGGCTGTTCCAGCTCACCCATTCGGTCCACGACTGACCGCATTTTCTTCTCACTAAGCATCGTTCCAACCATAATGCTAGAACGGCATGCCTTAGTTGCCATTGAGTGCCACACACATCGCATCGGTTTACTGATCGTATTGTAATGCACTAACTGCCTAATCAGCTCTACGACGTTCTGCGGGTCCACAACCTCGTAAGGAATCACAGGCACTGATAGCACCAGCAACTTATTGGTGTCGTCACTCCGCTGCACGATGAAGCCGTGTTGCCGCAGTTCTTCAGCATGATCAACAGCCAAATCCACAGCCTGGGGCTCCATCGACACAGGTACTGGAGAAAAGAGGGGTTGTGGCCTGGCTACATAATGACTCATTAGATGTTCATAGTTGCCTTTCTCATCGGCAGCGTGCTGGTCGATCACAAAGATGTTGTCGTCCAGTGAAGTTACAATGAAGCCATGGTTGAACTGACCATGTACAACCATATTTTTGAACGACTCCTTCCCCAAATACAACGTGAGCTCCTCCTCGGTTTGTTTCTGAAGCCTCGAAAACTTTCGAACACCTCCCCCATCGGAAGGTTGGGACGGAGCCGCCCATTCTCCAAGGGAGTGAACCAGTGGCATCTCAGCCAAAACTGAAAATGGAGGAAACCTCACAGAAGAGCGAGGGGGACCGGGTCGCTGTTGATTCGTATCGTCGGTAACGTAATTCACAACTGCATCATCAGTCCCCATCATCTCTTCCGGTCCGAGCTCCCGGGGATCTTCTTCACCCCAGCTGCTATCATCAGTGTCACCGGTATTTCCTTCTTCCGCTGAGGACTCCAACCGCTGCCTCTTCTGGGTTGGCTCAAAGGTCAAGGGATACTCCAAGACTGATTCAACAGAACCTGCAGAACGCTCCGATGGTGCGCGGTTGGCGGTGCTGGTTGGGGAAGCGGTAGCATCAGGGGAGGATGTCCGTCCAATAGGCGAGCTTCCAGACAACAGTTGACTTAAGCAAACGGAGGGCTGCACCTGCGCCACCGCAGCATTGTCAATAAGGTTGTCTCCCTGCGATGTTTCCCGCCGCTGATAGATGAACTGTGCAATAGATGTAGCAGAAAGAGGCGTTTGAGTAGGCATTGTCTCCTGTGTGTTCCTGCGCTCCGGTACGTGTCTCCATCCGCCTTCGTTGCGCACGGGCAGATCTATTCCGTCAGTTGATGCCTGGAACGTTCGAAGACCCCATGTACGAACCTCCCCAGCATGTCTCTCCTCATCCGAAATGAGAACTTTGCGTTTGTCAGGAACTAAATTCACATCGTAGGGAAGTGACTCACCAGAGCTGACATGCAGGAAGAAGGCAGGAAATGTGCGCTGCGCGGCGTTTGGCAGGGATTCGGCGTAGGCATCGTTAACCGCCTTGGCCATCATGGGGAGGTCAACAAGCCTCCCATCCAGTGCAAACACTTGCATATCGGAGGAAAGTCTGCCGGCATTCCCCTTCGAAACATAACCCGTAATTGTCCCAAAAGTCAGTTCCCACTCCACACGCTCCATGTTGGCGATAACACGTCCACCGTACGCCTCAGCAAGGGCTCGCTGGGGGTCGCCCGTCCCCGTCAACGACACCAGAGTAACGGGGGCACTGTCAGGTCCCGCACGATGGGTCATCAACAAGCGTACGTGGGGGTGTGAAAGGGCGTACTGCTTCATCAGTAGGGTAGCGGCGAGAAGCTGCTTCTTCCTACCCCGTACGAAATCCTTGTGACGCACCGGAAGAGCCGCAAAGAGTTTGCTAACGACAACGGTTGTGCCTACGTCCCTCCGTTCACTCGTTACCTTTACAGTCGTACGGCGGGAATTACTGTCGTACGCGATCAGTAGTGCAGTAGGTCGGGTTGATTCTGACATTGTGCATATGGACAACTCGCTAAGGTGAGCCAAAGAGTGGAGCGCTTCGCCACGAAAACCCAGTGTTTGCGCCGCCTGCGACGAAAGACCACTGTCGCCCCCCCTTCGTTTTGTTGTCGCCCTCGAGGCTAGCAGGGGCAGGGAAGCATCCTCTTTCAGTCGGCCCTCGCTGTCTAGCAGATAAGATAAGTCCATGCCACTTCCATCATCTTCCACGGTAATATTTCCAGCGCCGCTATCCTCCACACGTATTGCAACGGTACGGGCACCGGCATCTAGGCTATTCTCTACCAACTCTTTCACGACGCTGGAAAGATTCGTAA
This sequence comes from Trypanosoma brucei gambiense DAL972, assembly GCF_000210295.1. NCBI lineage: Eukaryota > Euglenozoa > Kinetoplastea > Trypanosomatida > Trypanosomatidae > Trypanosoma > Trypanosoma brucei. The sequence goes on from NC_026742.1 coordinate 1,909,605, forward strand.
TTACCTGCCCTGCACTCAACTTGCGCGAACTTCCCTCGTCCAAAAGGGTAATCATGCCCCTTGCTTACCTCTTTCTTCACAACCTTCTCCCCCCCACTATGGGCGTTGCTCTATCTTCAAATTTATACGCTGTTTCAATTCCGCAAGGAGGAAATTGAAGTCTTTGGTGTCTCAGGATCATAGAAAGGTTTCTCCGACTGAGTGGCGGAAGAAATAGAAAGCTTGGAGGAAAGGAAAGAAAGATCAGGGGGAAACGAAAATAAATGTTTGATCCTCTTTCTCAAACCGAGACCAGGGTTCGGCAACAAGCGCGCAATGGTGCACGTGTGGGGGGGGGGGCAGCAGTGTGGCTCCACATCGAGTCGTAAAAAGAGACGTTAGCACAGAAAAATGAAGAATAAACGTCAGAAATATCACGAGGTGTTCCTAAGTGAAACAGCAGGTAAAGAAGTCGGTAAACCTCGGTGGCTCCGTAGACCCCCGTCTTCTTTAGTCCATCTGCTGCATGGCCTTCTCAGCAGCGGTCACCTTTCCCTTTGATTTGTCGGTCTTCGTGCTGCGGTCCTTGCGCTCGAGGATTGCCTTCCGCCTGGTGTTGAGCTTCAGTTTCGTGATTTCCACGTTGGAGGTGTGTACACCGACGGGAACGGTGGTGCCGTTCGCCTTCTCGCAACTCACCTTGTCAATGTGAATAACCCACTTGAGGCGGTAGCATGCGGTGACTCTGCCCTCACGGCCCTTGAACTTCCCACGCTTAACACGCACCTCGTCGTCCTTGCGCACAGGCATCGAGCGCACGTTGTACTTGGCGCGTAGCTCCTTAGAGAGTGGGGCACTCATGAGGATGCGGCGGACATGACTGGGCGCTTGGAAGTGTGCGCGACGGGCCTTTCGGCGGTTCCTGCACTTGATGCCAACCATAGCTCACACCTAGAAACACTTCGGTTACACAGTAGAGGGAGCCGTGAAATAATGTAAGAGGGAGTGGGAAACAGTTTGCTTCCTAGGAAATCACAGAGCAAAAACACCCACGAGTTTACACATCACAAACGCGAGTAAGGCAGTTCTATGACGTCGCAGAGAGACAACTCATCATTATGCTACAGACGGTAGGGCGGGTTTTTTGACCAGTTCAACGAGGGGAAGATGACAAAGGGCTCGCAAACGGGGAAGTGGGAGACAGGTGGCACCAGGGATCCCATCGACGTGACCGACGTGACATGTGCCTCATGGAACAACGCCAGGAATTCCATTGGCAACCCACACATAAATGCACAGGGGTCTCTACATCCCTTCCCAGCCATCACGTAGCACACGACAGGAAGCGCCCCTCACCACGCGATAGTTAAAGGTCTCTACCACTAGGGGAGGGTCGGAGGCAAAGGGGTTTCCGACATTCTTGGGCTGTCATTGATGAGGGTTTATGACCTTCAGCCCAGATGTGCCCACGAACCAACACCAACACACAGTGTCACGCAACGGTTCGGAACGAAACCATCCCTCAAACCCTTCTCCCGCAATAGGTGTAGAAAGGTTGGCGACAACCGCATATTACAATTGCAATCTTCCCCTTCTTAGATACCCCGCACCTCCACAAAGGCAGATGTGCGGATGGACATACACACTGTTATGGGCAGGGAAATCACACGAACCCCCTCCCTAAATGGGAGTTCCCATGAGGCCTTGCACCAACGGCCTGCTTGTAAACAAGGGAGGTCTCACGGGCCGCCGAAAAACAAAACGACAACAGCTATGCCCGCAAACATACGCACAAATACACACACGCAGTATATACGTATATGTGCATACTTTACAGGAGAACGGAAAATGGATGAAGGGGAGAAAAACATTCGGAACAGCGTTCGATTGCGGCCACTGAAAGCAAAAAGAGGATGAGCAACAGAGCCGCTCCACATCCTAAGATGGTCCCTTCTTTCCCCTCCCTCTCACCCAGCCCCCCCCCTCATTCCCTCCTCTTCTCCACTCCATATACCGCACTGCAACCTATTTTTTCCTTTTTTCCTTCTCTTGTGCATATCATTTTTAAGCAAAACCAGTGGACTGGTTCAGTCTATGGGCAACGAGAGAGGCATGGGTTTGAACAAATGTTTGCTCAAGCTCTGCCACAGGCTCCTTTAGAGAAACCTCCTCCCCTCTCAGTTCATTTATCTCCCTTCCCAACCTCTCCAGCTCCAGTGCCTGGGAATCAATGACACCCGCGCACGCGGACACCTGCTCCCTCAGAATCTTCTTCTGATAACGCAACTGTTGTTCCGATTTCTCAGAACCCTCCAAAAGTCTCAAGAGCTCATTCACCCTTGCCTCTAAGCAGCGAACCTCCATGTCCTGTCCATTCCTGCTCGTAGCCCGGCGAGTGGCCGATGAATTGGACAAGGTGTCGCACGCAGATTTCGATGTTGATTGGTCTTCAGCTGCCCTTGCGCTCCTAGAGCGATGTACCTTGAACATTTGATTTCCTGAGGCTTGCGAAAGTGGAGTTCGGTCAAGGCGCGCGAGCCTCGGCAGTGCCTCTAAAAGCATCGGAACGGCCTTGGGTTCGCACATGACAGGATTCCCCCTCAACTCAAGGTGACGCAGCCCCCGCATGCTCTTCAGATACGGCAATTCATTTGGGTCTTCAACGCGGTTAGAACTCAAATCAAGAGTATGAAGCTGCTGAAGACCAACGAATGGGCACATCGAATCGATCAAATTACCTTGGCACGACAACGTCGTCAGAAATTTTGGTAACTCACCAAGGTTAGGACTAGTGATAGTATTGAAACTGATATTCAATTCCTGCAACTTGGGGCTGGCTGCAGCCAACCCCCACAGACCTCGCAATGCGTTGTGCGACAAGTTCAGGCTCGTTAATGAGCTGGGAAGGAAAGCAACGTCGAACGTCTGAAGGGAATTGTTTGACAGATTTAACACCGCCAAACCCGCCAACAAGTTCCCACCGATAAAGGTTGTAATGTTGTTGTGGGACAAATCCAACGTCCGTATAGCTAAGTGCCGCTGATTTTTTGATGCACCCCCCTCGTAGAAAGCGCCATCAGACGCCCCGTGCAGCAGAGTCGAGGCGTCAAAACTCTGAATGCCCCGTCTAGTCAGTGTCAGTTCCATAGCTCCCCCCTCCACGCAACTGAACGTGATACGCCGCCACTCTACGGTGCGGTAGATGCGCTGAGGTCACAAAGCCGTGCCCTCGTGGTTTAAGGGCCCTACAAGCGACTTATTATGTTAATAAGGTATGGTTTTTATGCCAGCACAAAGAAGAAAACAGAGAATACCCATAATGAAGGTGGTACTAAGCATATGTGGCAAATGTCCTCACAGTGGGTTTCATAACCTTTTGCCCACTCCAATCACTCGCATCTTTTCCTGCCTTAGACAGGGAACCGTCACTGCAAGCTGTCTCTCCTTACTCATTTTTCTGCGTTACTGTTGCTAAAGTTTAATTTTTAACCGTTTATTAAACAAAACACTAGGGAGTTCCTCCTCAAGACAAGCAACGAGACAAGGAGGAACGGTAAAAGTGGCGGAAGGCATGGTACTGGCCTCTATCCACTCTTCTTCCAGACATTCACCATGTTACTTCCCACACATGTAATGAGAGTTGTGGGAGGCAAGTCCTTCCCAACTGAGGACCACTCCTGCTTTGTTGCGCACGACACCCCGAAGTACATCTCCAATAACATCACCGCAGAAACCAAACCACACGTAAATTGGCCAAACCGAACCGTGGACACTTCGTCTGGGCTGAGCCCCATGAGAAGCAGTACCAGCATTTGGTGGTGGGCATCAACGCATCCACACTCAAATACTTGGTCTAACAACAACTCGGCGGCGCGCTTCCCAACATCTTCAGGAAGCTCTTTAGGCGCCGCGGTGGACTCCTGTGAGATGACACACTGTTTGCTGGTCGTCTCTGCAACAAGAACGACCCCGTAGCCACTGGATCGGTCCCCGTACGACCCCTTACTGTTGTCCATATCCGTCACAACATAGACGTCAGGGAGCAGATTCAATAGAACACCCTTAGCAGCTGTGGCCGCTCGTTGAACAAGGTCCGCTGCCACACGTGCACCAAACGAAATTCCACGAATGCGTCGGACCCGTCCCCTCACCACGGCCTCCGCTGCTGTTAGACGCCTCACAGCTTTGCATTGCACTTCGATAGCACCACCACCACCTGGATATACCCCACGGCGTATAATCCGCACGCTGCAGTCTACGCCAAAGAGCTGTAACCAACGTGTGGTTACAGTCCGCAAGGTATCGACAGAAAGGTCCTCTTCACTTTGCGTTGACCCGACAAGAGTAAGTCGCGTGTCAAACTTCGCAAATGGAAGAAGAAGCAAAGCGGCTTCAGCAATGTAAGTTACGCATCGGCAGCTCGGGACTTCATGCGAAAAAGTACCGCCAAGTATCATACCGGGGTAGAACGTCAGCGCAGTGTTACTGTCCGTACATTCAAACTTCGAGCCACTCGTCACACGGTCAATGAACTTGAGGAAGTTCGCCTCAGCCAACTGGATACCCTGGGGTTCGTCATCGTCGTGAATGCCCAAAATTCGGATTGGTTTGCTAGTGAGTATGCTGCACACAATATGATGACGAAAGAGGCTGCTTCCCTCGAACGTTAGCATCCCTCCAACAAGTCTTTGTTTAGCATTTAACAGGAAAAAGCGAAGATAAGTAGTAAAAGGCAGGAAAACAAAGAAAGAGAGGGACGTATTTCAACACAGCAATATATATGCCTTGGAGACGGGGTAGCCGTTTATTCGCCAACTCCTCCGTAGGGCCGAGAAGTCATGGAAAGCCAATTAACGATAAAGGAAAGAGGCAAAATAGAGCACACCACGCAGACCTGTGTACAAAACGAGACGATTTCCCTTATGCGTCCGCTCCACCAACCTCACACCGCAGCCAACCTTGTAAATACTACTCTGTTTGATGCCTTGCATGTCAGCACCTCTTAGTATTGCGATCTCACCCAACAACTCTCCGGAAGGTCATATGGGCGGCTCTACCCTTTTGTGGAAGTGAAAGAATTCTACTACAAGAACCTCCACCAAGGCGTTGGGGGATTTGAACCACTATTAAAAGACCCCGCCTCCCTAGCCTCCTCAGCACTAGTGCCTTTGTCAGAGCTCTCCAGGAAATTGTAGGAAATTTTCCTGCCAAATTTCTCCTCATCGTATCCGTGGGATATGCTCTTATACAGCTTCCACGGCATAGGGACGATATGGGACTTAGCCAGTGTGCACAGTTCTCCGCATTCCACGACGATGAACTCCTTTTTCGGCGAATTACCGTGTTTGGAGCCTGCGGAGTTAATGCGCTCGATAACGTCGAAACCTCCAATGACCAAAGCGAATATTTGAGGAGCGTAGTCTCCCGCGGAAACGTGGATGGCAAAGTTTGGACTCTCCTTGTTTGTCCCATATGCGATGGACGACAGCGCCCCACGCCACGACCCCGTACCCAAGTATTCTGTTGGTAAATAGTGGGGGCTGAAGCCAGGTACATCGTGAGTCATCTCCCTGCCGTCACCAAATATGAGGCAATGCCGTGGGACAATGGCGCTCAGTTGCATACCCCGAAAGGATTCGCCGTTCCCTCCACTTCCCGTGCAGCGGCGATGAAAGTACTCACAGTAGTGGGGACAGTTCTCGTTAAGCAACCCAATCACTATTCGACCAATGTCCATCCCATTCTCGGTAATATCAAAGTAGACTACGCTGCCTATTCGTAAGTCAGCTGGCATATGGTCCACGCCACGCAACATACGTTCGCTGGAAAGTTGCGTCCGATAAAATACGTAAAGAATGATAAGCAACAGAAAGAATATACCTAGGCGAATCACCGTCATGATAATGGCGTACTGCCGCGCATGCTCCTCACACCAAGCCATCATTACAAGTTCGAGGTCAGTCAGGACGCGTCGCGGAAGGGGAACCTCCTCTATAAGAGTTAGCGGTAATCTCTTCACGCGCGTCACTGCGTTACCACCGTCGTCGTGTATGACAATGGGGCCAACCCCCGCCGACCGGTCACCACAGCCGCTCCCCTGCAGCCACCGAGCCGAACCACAGATGCGCGCTCGCTGATGCTGAAGGGGTAATTTGACTACCACAACTCGGCCCAGAGTCGTGCCGTGTAGGGCCCTCACAGGCCCTATGTGTGGCACCCGTCGAACGAGCGCGCTCATGGGGAACTAATTAGTTACGATTACCGTTGTTACGCTTCTACGTAATGACTTCTTTTTCACTGATACGAGACGAAAAAATCTTGTTGCGAAGCTGGACACCCTCCGTAAATAGGTTGGCAGCTTACCAACGCCCTCAAACTCGTTTACCCGACCTGACCGCCACAGGTTCAGACTCGAGAGTGATGCTAAGATAGGTAAATTGGCAGAGAACAAACAAAATGAAGATTTTATCCCCTAATGAAGGTAACGTGACGTGAAGATCAGTGAAACGCGGATGCCACCAGGCTTCCCCCCTTCCCCCAACCCCTCCACAGATGCATCCGTGCCGACACTAGGGGAAGACATGAAAATAAAAGTAGGGGAGCGACAATCACGGCATGTGAAACATCGCAGGATTATGCAAAAAAAAAAACACTCGAGAGAGCGAGGAAGTTGCCTCGTTGGAAAACAGTGAGAAAGTGAAATATCTCAACACCTGAACACACAACAAGTTCGATGTTTGTCGCACCGCAACCGCAACTGCCGCGCGGTCCCTTCCGTATTTCTTATTATACTTCACCGCAAGTGCATTCCTTCAATTCCTTCGCCTCCATATACAGAGAAAGGTGAATAAAGAAAAATATAGCCCACAACTCCGTTATCTGGTTTCTCAACGGACAAGGGGAAAAAAAAGAATTCGACACACCTGCTCAATACCTACGCGGTTGTACGTCGAATGCTATATCTCCACCGACTTAACATTTCGCCGCTCTCTCATAGCTTAGGTGCTTACACTCTGTTCTCTTTCGCCCCCCCCTTTATTGCAGCTTGGGCAATTTCCTTCCCACATCCACAGCAAAATCCTACTCCGTGACAACATTCCCTCTTTTCTTCTCCCTGATTCTAGCCGTGCACTCAGCCCTCACAGGATCAAAGTACGGATGGTCCATTGCCTCTAACGCCTGGGCGCGCTTGACATGATCGTACTGAAGCAGTTGATCGAGGAAATCCAACGCTTCTTTCGGACACAGATGTTGATTCTCTTGCGTAACGAACATCGTCCAAGGCTTCTTACCATGTCGCCCAACCGCAGTTTCCAGGTGCTGGGGAAGTGTTAGGTTGTACTTGTGGAGGTACTCAAACAGCTCATCGGTTCCTAACACTTTGGCGATACGGACCAGTTGATCATTGTTGTCCTTTCCATGAAAGAAAGGCTCCCTCATGAATATCATGCCAGCAAGCATGCAGCCAAGAGACCACATATCAAGCCGGTAGTCGTACATTGGCAGCTCCACTAAGAGCTCGGGGCCTTTGAAGTAACGAGACGCCACTCTGGCATTGTACGGCGTGAGAGGATGGAAGAACTCAGCCAAACCCCAGTCAATGAGAATCAGGTCCCGCTTTTTATGATCGATTGCAATGTTGTTAGGTTTCACATCACGATGCATTATTCCCATTGAGTGGGCATACTCTAGCGCTTGAAGAACACCAAATATGTAGTAGCGCACGTCATAATCAGAAAATGTGGGGAATACCGTTCGAAAGTCAGAGGCCTCAACGTACTCAAATATAAATGAAGGTGTTTTGCTGCAGGGATCTCTCACTACATCATAGAGCTCAACAATGTTGGGGCCCCCTTGCAAGTTTTGAAGCACCTTCAGCTCTCGGAGTATTTTCTTCTTCTTCACGGGTTTAAGCACCTTAATCACCACCTGACGTCGAACCTTCGTATCCCAACCTAGGAACACGTCACTGTACTTCCCCCGTCCAATTTTCTCGATGATCTCGTAGCGCTCAGGTGAGCTCCACTGTATGCGGGCTGACTCATAGTCCCAATACTCACGGGGTTTTTCAACGTTGGCACGAGCGTACCGATGCGCACCGTCTGTGTTAAGTTGCGAAGAGACGGACATTTTTATCAGCCAATAGCCTTTAGCACCACGAAAAAAAAAAAAGAATGAGCAACAAAGCACTTCAAAAATGAGAATAATGATAAGGATCCCCCATGACACGAAAGAGGCTAATGAGAGTTTCAAACCAGCCCTCCTCCTGGCTTTTCTCCTTCGATTCATTTTCTCAATATTATTATCCCCTCCTCCAGCACAAGAGCAGCAGTTCTCTTTTCTCCAAAAGGAGCTTGCTGCAATCCATGACTTGGAAAAAAAAACTACTGTTCAGAGAAACCGCACTCTCTGATGCACAATACGCAGGAGAGACGGTACTAAATACAGTTGACTGGATGGCAATTCGGCGGTCACTTTCTCAATTTTTCACACTACGATGGTAATAGAAAAAGGTTGAGAAACGACCCCTGTATCGCCATCCAATCAGTTGCACTTAACGCTTTGGTTACGTGATTACCCCATATGTTCCACGGTTAGAGGCAACAGAGGTAATCGAGGTACAGCCTCCATACTCATTAGTCGTGAAACGGTATTCTGGGTCATCTCGAGGCTTTCGGCACCACCACCTAGAGCTAGAAGGTCACACCATATCGGGTCATTTTCATCAATGACCACCACATCCTGTGGCTCTCTTGCACACAGCAACGCCGGAATCACCTCATGTCCCTCAACGCTTCCTTCAGCTGCGGGAAGCTCGCCAATGTAAGTGTCAACACTCTGCAAAAATACACCGGAAGCGAAGAACTGTGGCGTAACTCCCCCAAGATTAGAGGAGGAAATTGTGGTAGATCGTGTTAGGCCTCCACACGTTGACACTGCCGACGGCATCCCATCCCGACTGTACAGATTCCCAAACTCAGTTGAATTTCTCCACGTGCTGCTGTTTTGAGTTGAAGACACTCTGCCATCTGTACGCGACCTCCCGACAGTCACCGGTGCTTTCCCCCTCAACCTGCAGTCGTCCCGACATGAGCCTGTTAAGACGACGCGCCGAGAGCATGGGTCGGCCACCAGATTTGGGGACGATGGGTGATCGTTTGTGTCACTGGTACGACTCGACTGAGACAAGGGTTGCATTTCCAGTGGTATGGACTGTCCTCCCCTGAACATTGACAGTTATTTTTTAAAAAAATGATGAGGAAAGGGACAACGGGACTAGAAAGCCCTCGGTCTTATTTTAACTCGTTGCACCGCCGAATGCAATAGTGCTACAGAATACACTATCAGTTAACCCACAGATGATCCCCCAGCTACAACTGCTACAAGCAAAACAAAAAAGGAAAGGAAAAAAGTAATATTAAAGACACGGGACAGGTAGAAAGCAATTGTGATAAGCATCACTGATACATAGAGCACGTCATATATGATATAGCAAATGACTTTCTGCCAGCACGCTCGAACCGAGAGCAACACAAAGCGTAACCATGCACTGTCACCCGAAAGAGTCGCTTTAATTGTGGATAACAACCTTATCCTCCTTCCTTGCACATCTTTTCGATAACGGAGCGTGTTCCAAGCCGAGGAAGGCCATCTTCGTAGGGGGTTGTTTGTTGGGCTGGTAATGATGTTCGTCACAAAAATCGAATAGCTGTTTTCCCATCGCGACAGTGGGCAGCACCTCTAGAACACGATCTTCCTTGACAAGAGCCATCTTCCAGTCAACCACTGCAGCTTCACTTAAACCTAGCTTCATCGCTATACGCTGAAGGAGTGATGGTGCCATCTCGTCATGACCAATGTAGATACTGAAAGGATTGCCATGCGTGTCAACAGGGTTCGCACGATTACGTAGCAGTGTAAAGTGATGTACTTGGATAATGGACTGATTTTGGGGGGGAACACCATCTATGGGTTTAGGCAACTCCTCAATGCGATATTCCGCACTCTCCTCAAATGTGGAGCGATTAAATGTTTGTGCATGATCCTTATCAAAAACATTGTAAATCCTCCCACACCACACGTCCACCAACCGGAGGGTTCGCCACGCCTCCTGTGGGTCCAGGCTTGCGTAGTAGTTTAATTCAGATTGAGTCATCTCCCCAGTCTGGGGCTCCTTCTCCCTGTCACTCCTCACAGACTGAGAAACGGCTAGTGAGTTAACGGACTCGGTGGCCCTCACATCACTGATCTCTTTCACGCATTGGCCGAAAAGCGCTTTTGGTGTAATTTGCTCTTCACGTGGCATCAACACCCAGTATTCACCGATGGGTCTTACACAACTGCCAAACAGCTTGAACTGAAGCGAATGAGCCGCCTCAATTTCCGTTACCGTGTACTTACAGTACTCGTAGTAAAGAATTTTCGAGAGTGGTATAGAACGTTGAACAGGAGGGGAAAGCAACCTCGTGAGATTCGAGCGATCACTTCGGCGCCCCTTCATGAAATACGGCAATCGAGTTTCTGGATTATACATCGTAAAACGAACACGATCATAATTGTCTGATTGACCAATCAGTCGAGCAACATATCGCTGGAGCTGTTCATACGTCATGTCATCTGCCAACTGCGCATCAACAAGAGTAGGGTACGAGGGGGGTGAATTTAGCTTGATCTCCACGGGGATACGACGCCTGAGAAAATGCTGAAAACTAACAATATCGGAATAAAATATATTACGCGCATCGACCCCCGGTGTCTCCTCCTGCCAAATAAGTGTGTCACCGGACTGTAGGTACTGCTGAGAAGATAAAAATTTCCCCTGTTCATCTTCGACGAGTACGGTTAATTTATTCACGGATTTGTTAATGTCCCTGTCGTAGCGAGAACCACCAAGCGACAAGGGAAGAAAGGGGGCCACCGTAGGTGTCCTGACTTCTTCAACGCTCTTCAAACATACGCCAGTCAAGTGATGATCACGCGTTTTGGCCACGTCGTCTGCAATCCCCGCTATGGCGCTCCGTACAAAGGATTCCATCTTTTCGAAAACGTCTGAAAATTCAACCCTCTTCTTGCGGGATATCACTGTGCAACCAACAAAGTGAACCTTCAGCTGCATAGGAGTGTAAACTTTGTGGTGAATTAAGTCATGTTCCAGCTCTTCATCTCCATCTACCTCGATGCAATGCGCATTAGCTGCGTTAACAACGAGAACACAACATTCCTTATCCCCACCTAATACGTCGGACACGGCAAGTCTCCCTGAAACACGCCGATGCAAAGAGAAGCGATTGCGTACACCTTTCGATGCTACGTACCACAGAGTTTGCTCGGAACTGCGGACCCCCAGCTTATCATCAACAAATGAGTTAAACGCTGGAAGGGCCTCGGAACTCAGAAGCACCCTAAGGGTTCTTTGGGACGGAAATTGCGCCCCAGCAGGTCGTCGGCAGGAAAGAAACTCATTTTTAGCCACAATATCATGGGGTTCTATAAAGTGGATGCGACCGTACAAATGGTCCTCAGCCTTCTCCCTGAGTCTTTTTTCACGCTCTTCGCGCTCTCTCTCCAACTGCTGTGCAACGTGCAACGGAACATCCTTCAACTCGACAGGCCGCAACATCTGCTTTAACTGAGACGTTCGGATGTATACCAACATGTAAGCGTTGGCTATGCTCGGAACCTGAGAACCCCAGTAGTTTATTCTTGATCCTCCAAAGTTTGTTTCGAAAACATCCCGAAGTGACGCCTGACTCACAACACCATCATTGAACCTGTACCACGCATCTGAGCACCATATAAAGCAAAAATAGTGCCCAAACCCAGCATTGGAGCCCGAATGAACTAGCACGCTACAAAGGGTGTAGTGAACTTCATCCAACGAGGCGTGAGGCACGTACTTAGACAGGTCCAGTGTGTGGTAATAAACCCAACGACTCAGAACCTTCGTCTCACCTTTTTGCGGATCGTAATCGAATCGTGTCAAATGAAGAATTAGAATCGGTGGGGTAAGCTTCAGACGAACACCCTTTTCTGCACAGTGGTAAGTCTTTTGGCCGTCGTGTTCGAGGCAATATTTGTTCTTTCCATCAAGGACCTCCACTTGGAAAAATTTATCCAAACTCGCGTATATATCTGTCGTATTCTTCACAACCAACTGTATATCGTAAAAAAGTTGCTCCTTTGCCCCATAGTAACCCACTTCACCGACACGAACAAAACTTTCTAAGATTCCAACAAATAATCGACTAATGGCATTGCTTGCAATCTCTTCCACCGTAAAACCATTATCTGACTTTCGCACTCCTCCTAACTTGTTTTCCAACTTATCAAGCAGTTCACATGTCAATTCGTGAACGTCATGCTGGACAAAACTGTCGCTTGAACTCCATCCAAAAGACTCGGTAAGCTCAGTAGTATCAGCAGCCTCACTCCCCGTTTGGAGGTGGCAGAACAACCTCTGTAATGCATACGGAATAGACTTCGTTGCCTTAATATTTACATCGTTTTTCTCCTCAGCTTCTTCTGCTGTAGGTATTTGATAAATTGCCAACCGAAACTCGGAAATGTGGAACAATGTCTGGAGGAGCGAATTCAAGTAACATGTCGCTCCCTGATTCAATAACCCATTATACTTCGTTCTCCGCCTTTTGTGCTCGTTTACTGCGTTACTCGATACCGTTTCGTCACTTATTATACCTTCGGCCTTCCCATCCACAAAAATGTCGCTGTTGACAACCGTTGGAGCAAGTAAAGAAGTTCTCCGGAGAGAAGGGCTCCACAGACGCGCACTCAGGCGGGTGTGAACTATCTGGAATCCCTCACATCCTGAGCCACTGCGCGACGTAACATGATGTATCGCCCGCATGAAAACGGGATTAAGTGAATGATGGATGCCACACTCAGCCAATAAGGCCACACGATTTCGACCTGTCATAGCCGCCAAGTCACTCCATGTTAAGTGGCATTTCTCCATCGATGCCTCCGATGGTAATAGCGACCTGTCATACATGGCGTCATTCCAAAAAATGTGCTTCACAATACCTAGAACCTGAAGCATGGTTTCCAAAATAGCTTTTTTTTTAGAAGAGGGGGTGAGGGAAGAAAGCAATCTAACTTTTTAAAAATGAGGTATATGGAGGAGGAAAATGATACCTGTCCCCAGAGTACGAGCAGGAGACGTGAACACAATCTGAAACCAAGAAGCCTTTCATCTGAACCCCCAATTTCCGTATCATAAACAAAAATTTAAAAACAGACCAAATACGTGGATGGATACATCTTTATTTTCTTCTATTTTGCCTTACTAGTCTCTTGTTGGCACAACGCCGTTATGCCGCCTCTACATGATTCCCAAAATCGGAAGCAAAGCCAAAGAAACCAGAAGTTCGGCGAAATATACGATCATCTTCAAACATCTGAAAATCGTTGAATTACAATTAGGGTGAAATCCTTGTCCGGAGCGACCATGATTTCGTTCTTTTTGCTCCTTATGCGCAAGAAGCAAATGTCATTCGTTGGATCTAGATCTCTAACGCAATGACGTGCCTTTGCGGCTAAGGCCGTGATAAGATGCGCATACTGATTTTGTGTGGCAGTGTCCTCAATGGTACTCCTTATTGGCGTTCCTTCATTATTCACCACTATGATTCCCGTTACGTTCGGTCGCTGACTAATTCGCTGGAAGCTTTCCTCTATCTCAGACATCCTCAGACACCGAGAGAGTATGTACTCTGCCGAACACCAAGAACGGTGTGATGAAGTAGAGTTAGAGTATAAACAAAGCACCTATTTACTGTGGAGAAAAACTTTACCCTTCGCTGTTCCTCTACTTCAACTTCTATCAACTTCCTTTCGTGTTCACAAATTTCCACAAAACACAGCCAATGCTGGCAGATATGTGAAAAGGAATGAAAAAGGAAATGAGCGTTTCGTGTACGAGTAATGCGAAGGCGAAAGAAAAATTGCATATAAAGTGGTTTTGTGCGCAAAGAGTACAACTCTTGTTCAGCATCCGAAGGAAAATGGCTTAATTAACTATTTCTAGCTTTGCTGCTGATGTTATACACGCGATTGATTGTTCCAGAAATGAGCAAATGACTTCGATGAAACAACTGAAAACACTCATCCGGGGGATTCCACTAGAACGTTTTGATGGGGTCGCGCGCACACACAGAGGAAGTCGGTATCATATAAAATAAAAATATTTTGATTGTTTCACCACCAACAATGATCCTTGCCTCTATATTCATGAATTAGCTGGTCACATCCCCTTCATGGGGTTCGTTTTTATGACAGTCCACAACACCAACTTTCCAATCCTTTCGTTGTGTGACTTCGCATATGTAGCCCTATTGTTAGGGTGGGTGTGGGCACAGTGAACGAACGCCGTTGAGGGTGGCTGCAGCAAATCCAAAAAGAAAGTTTTTCTCTCCCCGTGTGCACTAAAACCACTGTTTCGGTCCCTGTTGAAGTTCCCCGATACAGTTACGCACGTGGCGTCATCCTCCCTCCTACTTGGCAGCACAAATTTGCTACCGTAACCGCCTTATTTATGAATACCCTAGCTTTTAAAAGGGGAGTCAATCGTAAAAACGGGTTCAACTAACGGTCCAAAAGCTAAGAATAAACTTTTTACTATGATCGATAACATCACAGAAGAGCTCCTTCCCCACGACGAGTTCATTAACAATTTTATCTAGTAGCTCGTTTAAAAAAAAAAAATCCCGCAGCCATCCTCCTTACACCACTGTCACAGACTAGCACCGGTTACGCAGTTAGACCACTTAAGAAAAAACAGCAGCAAAAACGTTTGCACAAGGGTCAACGGACTTTTAAAAAATAAAGGCAGACGAAAAGCATTGACTAGACAAACTCTGGCCTGACTCACACGCACAAGATCTGCAAAAGAAAAGGGAGGGGAAACAAGACAGCAATGTTTTGGCCGAACAAACAGTGCGATTAACAGGAATGAAAAAAGCTGGTGTTTCGCTGATGGCCTCACCTACATATCAATGCGGCCAGCACCAACCTCCGTGTCCGCTCAACATCCTTCAAAAATAGGTATTCCGCGAGCCAAGACAAACATATGTATATACGTACAACCACTGAAGATTGCACATTTCCTCTTCTACATATAGCCACCCTCAAGTTTTGTATACCAACACACTGAGCCACTCGATAACGGGGATGCCCCCCCCCCAAATATCGCCCGAACTGTCAGACGAGACCATATTAGTCGTGCAAATACAATAATACCTCGCCCAGCGCATCTACAGGCATAGACGAATGAAATATAGAAGCAAAGATAGAAACATTGTCAGTGGCCAGCGCACCTCGGCGCAAAAGAGTAAACCATAATAATAATAATAATAATAATAATAATAATAATAATAAATATAATATATAATAATAATAATATAATATAATAATAATATATAATAATAATAATATATAATATAATAATAATAATAATAATAATAATAATAATAATTATAATAATAATAATAATAATAATAATAATAATACCCCTGTCTTTCTGAGGGAAAAGTTTAGAGGGATGTAAAAATATTGTTCACTTCTCACGGGTCATTCATATGGGGTTCGAAAAGAATGAAATGCGAACAAATACTAAGAATACAACAAAAAAAAATCGAATTCGCTCATAAGCATCTCCGTACATATATAATCACTCCATAGACAAAACACAAGGGTTTTATGCAAACTCTACGACATTTGGCAACGGAAAGTTCGAGAGTATGATTAAACGAACATGGGTAACCCCAAAATTGTTTAGAATATATACTCAATTTAAGAAAAAAAATGCAATAAGGTCAAAGCTGAACCATCCTGTGTATGACCCTTCAACAACAAAAAACATGCATAGTACATAACCCTCCACATGCACCATCACTCGATTGATTGCTTAAACCAAACTTTTAAAGAGTTGAGTTGCCCAGAAGAACCCTTGTTCCCTCAATGCCTGTCACAAACCAACACAAGCCAAAACGAAACACGCCTCGGGAAACTATTAACAGTAATCAAACGGTCATGATAGATAATAATCTGGCAACGAAGTTTTGGTCTATCACAGTTAAGTAAGTTGAAAACATTTCAAAGTTACGAACATATCTAGTACCAGAAGTAAAAAAAAATAGCTAAAGGCTCAACTTAATTTCCAGCACGCCGCATACTAAACACCAATAGTCTAAACGTAAACAATTCTTACCAAATGAGCGACCGCCATAAGTTTGAGTTACAGGACGAAAAAGGAATCGCTCTGTCATGCTATTAAAAAAAAAAAAAAGCATTGCTGCCCCAGAAAGAAGATAGAGTCTCCAAGACCTTCCCTTACTTCCCATGATAACATGTCGCCTAAGCTTCTCCCGCAAGTTTGTAGGGAACATGTCAGAACCAGAAACTGCGAAGGAGAAATGCAGTTACCGTTAACTGGCGGCAGTGCACCAGAAAGAAAACCATATAACTGGGCGCATTTCCACATCATTTTCTCCTTTTTCTTTGTCTTACAACAAATGTGCAAAGGTGGTTTCACCTCGCCAAACAGAGTTGCAGAAACACAGATCAAATATATGCATATTACAGTTTTCCCCCAAATTGCACTGCGTGGCACAAGCACCAAACGAGAGAAAATAGGGCGACTAGACAACATTTTAATCTTACCACTCATGTTCAATAAGTCCCGTAAACAGCAAAAAAGTACAGCCAAACGTTAGCATAACGACAAATGGACAAATAAACGACCCACCATAATTAAACGGACAAGCGACAACAACAAACTGGCTTCTCAAAAAAGCAAAGGGACGGCGGAGCAAAAAAAATAGAGGAAACGAAACGTGACAGTGCGGAAAAAAAAAGGAGAGTTTTTAATCCAAGAAGGGTCTTACCACCTGCGAAGTGAATTACCTTTAATAAGTCAACTACTAAGCCACTGAGATACCAACACATCAACAGCCCGTTATCCTGTAGCGAAACCATAAGCAGCTCGCAAGGGACCAGCACCACAAGCACTGCATACAATGCAAGGAGCTACAACTGCGGTAGCCCCCATACCCCAAAAAATAAAAAGAGAAGGAGGGAGTCGTCGGCACCCTAACCTTCGGCGCAAAACTGTGAGCAGCTGATACTTTTAAAAAATATATATGTGCTTCGGATTTTTTTTTTTCGATCCCTTAATCTATTTAAGAAGATTAAATAGAAGGGCAAGGAATTATAAGGCAAATCCATAGCCATCCATGCACATATAGAAAATACTTGGGTGAGAAGTGGCAGCGGAATATTTATTTTACAGTAGACTTGTGAAAGGGCAGTTCATGTGGTCCCCAAAAGCCTCGGGACACTGCCACTTTCTTTTGTAAGTTACACTCTTTCACCAACTTTGCACAGTTAAACCGTGTGCCTCCGCGGGAGCCGACCGCCGGTTTGGTGACGGAGCGATTAAACGAGTAATTTGTGCTAATGTTGTGGGGATCAAATATCGTAAACATCTCATCCATGGCCACGGAAAGACCGTAGGCTTTTGTGTTTCCTTTTATTTCCGCGCCTTACAGGAATGTATTATCAACCCAAATGTCAATACTCAGGGGGAAAGGATTCCACGAATACTACTGAGGAGAGTCGGATGACACGGGCCTGAGCCTGCATGATAAGAAAAGGGAACTTAAATCAACGACACCACACAACATTACTTTCACCTCACCGGAATCCAATAAGAAGACATGCCCCAGACCCACAACCCCTCAAAGAGCCGTCTGTGACCAAATCAACTGCGGGTTCCCAATTGGGTGTAACCGTGCGTTTCTTATTTTTAAACAGGCAAGAAAGCAATACCCACTTACTAAACCAAGTGCGGACAGTGGCAACAAAGCGGCCTCTGTAGCGGGGACAAGTTCTCTGTCCGAGGCAAAAGACGACGACGTAACGCCCCTAAGAAAAAACAAAAAAAACAGACAGAAAAAGTCGACAACTCAGGATAGTAACCGCATGAAGGTATTTTGAAATGTGTTCCAAAAGGAACAATTGCCTCGTAAGGTTCATCCGCTTTTGTTATTTCTCTTGAGGCCCCGCAATTCACCAGCGACGCTCGTTGGAGGGTTTATCCTCTGCAATTGAGAAAAGGGATGACCCGAGCTCCTGTTGGTGCGGAGGAGGCATCCTTTACGATACCGACCTTCCAAAGTAGACGATCATCGCCGATGGAAATAACCTGAGGGCTCCTTTCACTGGTCCCTTTTGGTCTCAGTCCGATCAGTCCCCAGAGATGTTGAAATCTACATTCCGCACTCGAATTTAAGCGAGAAATGATTCAATATATCTCCAGCAGCGGGACGTGCACTTGCTGTAAAGGAATGGAAGCCTTGTCCTGCGTATTCAACAGGCGTGTGGCATGCGCCCTCCTTGTTATCGTATAACCGTGCGTCTTGAAGGGACAACGCCCTGGCGGCTCCCATGGCTCTTATCCTTCATCTAAGACATGGGTTACATCATAGAGACTATATTCTACATATTAGTCAACATGGCGGTGTATTTATCCAAGTGGCTGACAGTGTTCCTCGGCAAGTGGAACGGATAGATGTGCTTAATCAGTTGGGGAATAATGTGGGGATTCATGCTGTGTTCTTCCACAAATTGTGGCTTCAGCATGCTGTAAAACCCCCTCTTCCAACGGGGTGCGTCATCACCTCCCATGAAGCCAGAATGCGTTCGACTTTGGTTGTTGTGAGCGTTGTTACATGTTCCTTGAACTTCAAAGTGGAGAGTAGTCGCGTAATATCGAGAGCGTCCTAATCCCCGAATGCGAACTTAACGACCTGCTCGGTGTGAATTGGACTTGGCTGTCTTAGGTGTCACCAACCAATCGAGGAGCGCTACGCTGTCCCTGTTCCATTGGAAATGCTTCCGTATCCGTGTCGGGATCTCTACCCGACGACTTGTCGTAATTCACACCACACGCACAAACCACACACTCCTTCCAATCCGGGCGACAAGTAATAATCTGAGCCATTCCGACCTTTTGTTAAGGGACTCGCTTATTTGATCTCGCTTCTCGCCACAATCTTCCGTAGGCGCAAGATCATCACGTCCAACAGTCATCGACCCAATTTTGTCACCGCTACTTGCTGGCCAAGGTGCTCTGTGCGTGCACTAATTTCTGCCAACGCGGATGCGTAATACTTATTCATAATGCCGCGATGCAAAGCCAACACGCCTTCTCACTCAATGTTTCTCGCTATATTCATCAGCGTAATTAAGGCCTGTTTATTCAGACTGCGAAACATTGAAGAAACGTAATTTTTGCCATGTGGTTTATCGCGCCAACACCATTCGCACTAAAACACCGCTGTCCGGCTATTGTGTTAGGAGGCTTCTCCCTCACAGCTGCTGTGTGCTGTGAGGTTGTGGCGTTAAAGCAAAGGAGATATATTGTGAAAATATTAAAGAAGGGTAACTCGGGGGCATTCAGCTGTAGCTGCATACTCATCGGTACATTGCGATGGTGGCCGATGGCTTTGTTGGTAAGGGGAAGATATCACGAAGTTACGAAGAAAATTCTAAAAAGGCAAAAAGGAGAAAAGGGGAAAATTTTTTGCCACTGCGCCACGGCCGACGCAATGATATTACATGAAAGCCCACACCATTATTGCAAATGGGCAGCTCGTGGAGGGAGTGAGGATTGGGATTATTCTAACAGCTTTGTGGTTGTGTGTGCCGTGCTTTTGGAAAATATTGCAACCAATGAAAGGGAAGGCAAGTGTCACCTTACTTTCCATGCTGCGACATCAATGCATCACGATTATATGCTAGTTGCCCTGCGAGGGAAGGTCGTGAAGGCGAAGGTTAGCTTCCGGTTTAGGGAAGTGTAGAGACTTCCTGATACTACTGTCAGAAACTACTGTTGCCGCGTGCTTCAGGCACTGGGTCAGTAATTCATAAATACAACAACGAGAATAAAATTAATCCCTTGTGGCTGCTAAGCGTGTAAGCAACTGAGAATAATAAACAGTGTATTTTTGCCACACCTTATTGATTTATATATATATACAAAACAACCTCATTACATTCATCATTTCTTTTGTGCCCAAAGACTGCTGAATGAAAGTTAGGATTACTGACCATAACACATTTTGGCATGCACCTCAATTACTTCCTTATAACACTTCCCCCCGTTTGATTCATCGCTTAGCTCTATTATTAAAAAAAAAGCATTTCGTCAACACTCAGCACCTCAAGGAATCGGAAATGGGAACTACAATGTCAGGAAACCAAGGAAGAAAGCGACAGCGCATCTCATCTCCTGAGCAGTCAGAAGCTTTAAAGGAACCATCAACTACTGAACAAAATAAACTCACCACCGTTACAATCACCGAAGAGACGCGTGACGCCAGTAATGATGAAACTGTGGTATCATTACTGAATGAGCATGAGAAATTGATTAAACAAACGACACGGCTGGAAAGCAGTGTGAAGGCACTTAGGTGTTTCATGAGTAATCTCACAGCTATGAGTGGCGAAAGGCAAGGTGGTGTGTGTGATGACACCGAATGCATACATAGAGTAACATTATATAATGCTGCTGATAATGCCTTCAGTGACGAAGGACTACATGAAGGTGCTCTTTCCTCACTCTGTGGCCGCATTCAAGCTAAGAAATTAACCAATGCGCTATCAAGGGATGAGAACTTCGACTTAGAACGAGTCAGTAAGCTAAAGCAGTTAGAAGAGTTACGCATTGAATATCCGCGTGGCAAACCTGTGAATATGATATCTTTGAAGAGACTGCACATGTTGAAAATGCTTTATCTTAAGAGCAACAATGTTGACAACAATGGCGCTCGTCACTTATTCAATATTGGAACATTGGAGGAGTTGGTTATTGCTGACACCATGCAACTGGCAAATATCAGAGGAATCTCTCGCTTGACTAACCTGAAGTGTCTTGAGTTAAATTCCACAGATATTGATGATAGCTGTGTGAGGAGAATATGTGCATGTGTTAAACTGTTCAAACTGAGTGTATCTGAATGCAACAATATCATGGACGCAACACCAATTTCACAACTTGCAGCACTAGAAGAGTTGAATTTAAACAGCTGTTACCACATAACGAAGGGAATAGGAACACTTGGCATGTTGTTGCGATTGCGTGTACTTGACTTGAGTGGTGCTCCTGTGGAAGATAATTTCCTGAAGGATTTGTGTGACTGTGGATCGCTTGAAAGGCTGAACCTTTCTTATTGTATTCAGCTGACAGATATCAATCCACTCTCCAATGCCGCTGCTACTGAGGAATTGAACCTTAACGGTTGTCGCCGAATAACGCGGGGGATGGGCGTTGTGTGGGTATTACCAAAGCTACGCGTATTGCACATGAAGGACATGCACCTGAGCGAGCCATCTCTCGATTCAGTTGGGACTGGTGGACCACTTGTAAAGGTCAGTCTTGATAACTGCGCAGGCTTTGGTGATATGACACTCTTATCCAGCATTGTTACACTCGAGGAGCTGAATATTCAAAAATGTGTTGACATCATTAGTGGTGTGGGTTGCCTTGGTACACTACCGTACCTCGTGTACTTAACATAAAGGAGGCACACATCTCGTCCCTTGACTTTACTGGTATTTGTGCCTCAAAATCCCTTTTACAGCTCAATATGGAGAGTATCACGGGACTGAGTAATGTGGAAGCACTCGCCAACATTTTAACTCTGGAAAAACTAAGCCTTCTCGGTTGCAATGGTATTGACGCAGTAATTGGATGTCTTGGAAACCCGCCACAGCTTAAAATGTTGGACCTGTCTGGCACAAATACCGACAATGAGTCTCTCAGAAGTTTATGCCTATCGCAGACAATGGTGTCCCTCAACCTTTCCCATTGTTGGAAAATGACAAATATGTCCCATATTTCAAGCCTTGAAGCATTGAATGAACTGAATCTGAGTGACTGTTTTGAAATAAATGCAGGATGGGAAGCACTTGAAAAACTTCAGCAGCTACATGTGGCAATCCTCTCGAATACACATATTACTGACGGAGACATATCCCATTTCAGCAAGTGCAAAAACCTTGTTACGCTTGATCTTTCTTTCTGCGATAAGTTACTTGATGTTACAGCTCTCTCTAACATCACTACGCTTGAGGATTTGAATCTTTCTAATTGTTCAAAGATTAGAAAAGGGCTGAGCGTTCTTGGAGAGTTGCCACGGCTTCGTGTGTTGAACGTGAAGGGTGTACTCTTGGAAGATTCAGTTATTGGTTCACTAGGGAATGGTAAATCATTTGCAAAGCTCAGTCTTGAGAATTGCAAAGGGTTTGGTGATGTCAAGCCCCTCTCGAACCTTGTTACACTTGAGGAACTGAATCTCCACTACTGTGACAAAGTAACCTCTGGAATGGGAACACTGGGCAGCCTACCGCAGCTTCGTGTACTGGATTTGGGACGGACACAAGCTGATAATAATTCCCTTGAGAATATCTGCACAAGCTCAATCCCACTTGTGTTATTAAATCTTTCGCATTGCAAGAAAATAACATCTATTTCTACAATAGCTTCCCTTACGGCATTGGAGGAACTCAACATTGACAACTGCTGTAATGTAACATCCGGCTGGAATGTATTTGGTACACTTCACCAACTGCGTGTAGCCACACTGTCGAATACACGCATTAATGATGAAAACATACGGTACGTTAGCGAGTGCAAGTCTTTGAATACACTCAACCTTGCGTTTTGCAAAGATATAACAGACGTTACAGCACTTTCTAAAATTACCATGCTTGAGGAGTTGAACCTTGATTGTTGCCATAACATCAGAAAAGGTATTGAAACTCTTGGAAAGCTTCCCAAGGCACGTATCCTAAGCATGAAGGAATGTTACATGGAGACGGATATGCGCAACAATGTTCCATCCTTGGGAATAGTAAGTCACTTGTGAAACTGAATCTTGAGAGGTCAATGGGATTCATATCTGTGAAAGCTCTCTCTAACATTGCGACGCTGGAGGAACTGGTACTTGATCATGCACAGGAAGTATGTTGCATACCGTCATTTTCCTGTCTGCCGCGTCTTCGAGTGCTGAATCTGAAATATACGGATATCAATGGTGATGTAACTAAAAATATTTCCGAATCAAAATCGCTGCGATCACTCAACTTATCACATTGCAAATGGGTAACTGATATATCAGTATTATCTTCCTTATCGACACTGGAAGAACTGAATATTAGCGAGTGTGAGCAAATACGAAAAGGCTGGGAGTCGCTCGGAAAGCTGCCTCTACTACGTGTGGCAATTCTATCTGATACTAAAATCACCGCTAAAGATATAGTTTGCCTTAGCAGTTGCAAAACACTTGTGAAACTAAAGTTTTTCCGGTGTGAGGAGTTGTCAGATGTTACGGTGGTGTATAAAATTCAATCACTGGAGGAGCTGATAGTTAAGAACTGCTCAGACGGCCTCAAGGGACTGAATGCTCCTGGTACACTCCCACGGTTGCGTTTTTTTGCTTCTGCGAAATGTGAGAGGTAGTGATATATCTGTTGAATCTATCGGGACGAGCAAATCTCTCGTGAGGCTTACTATTGAAGTGGGCGAGGACTTAACAGACACAACACCCCTCTCAGATATCACATCCCTTGAGGAATTATCATTGCGGGAATGCGGTGATAACCTGGGAGGAGTCGGGACACTTGAGAAACTGCCACGGCTTAAATCGCTGGATCTGGGTTTATCTGATATTAGCAATAGCACACTTAATGATATTTGTCTGTCTCGATCCATTACGTCACTCAACCTATCCAACAATTATGAACTAACAGACATATCTCATATATCAAACCTTACGGCACTGGAGGAATTGAATCTGAGAGGATGTTACCACATAACTTCAGGCTGGGAAGCACTTAGCGAATTACCACGACTTCGTGTGCTCAACTTGGAATCCGCCAGAGTTACGACGCGTTACGATGGATATTATATCAGCAGATGCAAATCCCTCGTCACACTGAATATTCAATTGAGTGATATGACCGATGCTTCATACATCGCTAATATCAAGACACTGGAGGAGTTGCATATAGGGGAATGCGACGAGCTAAGGTGGGGGTTTAGTGCACTTTTCACTCTTCCGAGGTTACGCATTCTTGACCTGTTTATGTCGCGCATTACAGATGAAGATCTCAGGAATATTCAACCACCCCATACCATTGAGGAGCTCAATCTCTCTTATTGTGAAAATCTTAATGATATTACACCACTTGGGAGAATAAAATCTATTAAAAACTTACATTTCCTTTTGAGCTATGATGCCAGAAGGCTCAGAGAAGAAGGATTCAGAAGTCTTTTGGAATTGCCATGTCTTTCTTGGGTGGGGGTCAAAAATGCTTATGTCAGTTCCGATATCCTGCGTGAACTGAGAAAAAGGAGGTTACATATCCATTAATATGTGGTCCATTATTTCGTGTTGTATTATTAACAACTTATTGCTGAGAATACGTTATTAAATTAAACATCCAGTTCGAGTGGTTCGCTCACTGTAGGCACTATTACTCAAACAGATACCAGTAACAATTCATATGGATGATATTGTATGTTACACTATCTTAATTACGAGAAATACGAGGATCTCATTACAGTTATTTAAGCGCTTCGTATTTTTGCAAGTTATATCCATCATATATCGTGTAAAGAACAGTTAGGAAGGTGTGCGTGTGCGTGCGACAAGCTTTTTTCTCAATGGAAATTTGTATTTTAGTTGCAAGCGTAGTGATTATATTACGCTCATCTATACTACAACCATGTCAAATGAACATATCATTTCTTGCATGTTTTTTTGTTTTTACAGCCACATACTCTCACCCAAATGTCGAATGAAATATTATCGTTATTATTATTACTATTTCTATCGTTCTTATTGTTATTATATGAGACACAGCATTCATTGTTAATTTTCACCCATAGCCACACCTGAAAAGTAAAAGCACTCAACATTCTACAGTACTGTTTGCCTGTCAATGATATGAGGAGGTGATGTTTATATACCATTAAAGTATAGTGAATATATTTCATTACTGTTATTATTATTTGTTTTACTGAAAGAAATGACAGAGTGACTTTAAATTATATCAGAGCAGCATCTTGACCACCAATTTGCTACACGGGAGAGGATAATACAACACATTACGTGTCTCGTGATTCTTTTTTACACTTGCCACTGGTATATCTATATTCTCAAACAGTGCAATTGAATCCCCTTGTTTCAATTAAAATATTTTAACTTTTTGTATTTATTTTTGTAATTACATAATTTATTTTATTGCATTTTCTTTTAGAATCATTTGAACCAATTATTTTTGAAGAAGTGATACATTCTGAAGCCCCCTTCGCAACGAAGGGGAATGATGAAACAAAAATCGGAAACTCTGGCTTCTCACACACATTATATTCTGGTAAACTCACACTCCGTTTTTATCTTATATTGTTTTTTTTATCCTTCATATACAATGTGACAAACTTAAAAATTTAAAGGAAGTTTGCTTGTGTCCTCACTCACATCTTGTTGATATGTGCAACATGACAATCAAAATATTTCAACATATTAAATTATTCTTAGCGTTTCCGTTATATTTAATTGCCCGCCTTTTCGCTGTCAGTGCAAATAAGGTAGATTTTGACGTTTCGCTTCTAGTTAGGAGTTAGTTTGTATCATGTTAATGTTATGAAGCGAAGTGGGACAGTTACCATGTTGGAAGGAAGAATGGGTAGATTCCAACTGTAACGGCGGAGGGTTGCACGCAAAAGCTTCCGTGAGTTCAGTGGAATTTTATTGTTTCTTTTTTGGGAGCGGCGAGTGTCGGTTTTATTCGCATAAGCTCCAGAAAATGGAAGCAGCTAACAATTCGAAGGAAAACATAGTCACAACGTCCCGTGTGTTGCATGCTACGATCAGGATGGGAAACAAGTGAAATGGGACATTTGCACCTTCACAAACGAAAAGACGTGCCAATAGCTTGCTATTATATGCAGTGCTGAAGGCTTTTGCAGAAACTGACCTGGTGCTGGCACAATAACATAGACACGCAGCGTAATGTGCTGGGCCTCTTTGTGTTATGTGCGTTATTCCTGCTTGTGTATTATCAACCTCAATAGTATGCGTGGTGGTGGTTAATAGGTTGATAACGTGATAAACTTAGATTGTGGTTCATGAGGCCATCAGAGGCACATATTGGTATGGGAAGTATTCGATTCTCATTCGAACGCATTTAGATCACTCTCCTCAACACTAATGTATATGATTCCTGTTCTCTTTTTCTTCCCTTTTATATTTTGTACAGAAACAACCGTATGTATATTAATATAAGGTATCCTATGACTTACCTTCCTGTACAGTGTGAAGTTAAAAGGGGTGGGAAATTGATATGCCAACTTTTGTTGTGACTATCATATCCATCCTTTGTATCGTTAAGGGAAGGGTATTGTTGGTAAATGCGAGTCCTCAATTGTATGGAAGTAAATTTACTGACCACGAGGGAGGTACTGGAAGTACCCCTAACCCTAACCCTAACCCCCACAGAGGCGGTGACAGTTGGGTTGGGTGGGCGTTTTAAAAACTCACTCTTTGCGACGCTTCTCTTAAGCGTGATATGGAAACAAGAATTATGATGGTTATTTCATCTCACCTGACAATGAGTAAAGGTTTGGCCATTCCTTTCGTAGGCCCCCGGAAAAAAAAAAATGTTCATCTATACATGTTACGGGTGTGGGAAACTGCAACAGTGCGAGATAGCTTCACTTGTAACAGTGCGTCACTTTATTCCCTATGTGCAATCCGAAACTAGGGAATCTCCTCGTTCCCATTAAACTTAGACTCACAACCCCTCTGAAGTAAGGAGAGAACATACCGAGAAAAGAAAAGACATTTGGAATAAAATGGAAATTGGCAATGGAATCACATGAACGACAAAGCACAAGGGAAATATTAGTGAAGTCCTCATGTCCGCGGAGGGGAATATGTGATCGAATGCAGCTGCGTGAATAAAGTAAGGGAGAAAAAATGTGCAAAGCGAAAAGAAATAGAGGATGGTAAATGTGAAACGAAAGCAATGGTGAAGAACTAAGAACCGAAGTAGTGAAAGATGCGTAAAGCAATAAATTGATATCAAAATATTTGTGTAGGGTGCTCTTTGAAGTTGATGGTGTTCTCTTACACAGCATCTTGGATTGTTTTTACGTAACCGAATGAACATACAAACCTACTAACACACTTTGGAAAATGATGAAACTGGGGGTTGAGTTGTGAGGGAGTGGCGCTTCATAACCTGTAAGACAATAGGAAGAAGGGGCATTATTTGGGGAACACGCACCGACACAAAAGTGCTGTGAAGACGCGAGGCAGTACTTACAGTAACTCTAAACAACCATTTGCCTATTTAACTTAAATATTACAATTTGGGTCTGACTCAAGAATAAATGAGGCTAAATAGTGAATGTGCACGTTTCCATTGAGAAGGGTGTATTCATGAAACCACATATTAATATGGTGAAGACGTGGTTGCGGACGCTACTGAGCAGACGACGCGATGAAAAGCGCAATGGGAAAGGTTGCTTATGTAATTTCCCTATTATACAACGCATACATCTCATTAGTTGTGACATTGTATTGATCATGGTTTTCAGATATTGTCGTGAATACCACCAAGCCTTGTTTATTTTTTCACTGTATCTTTTTCTGTTACAGATTTTTGAATCATAGCGGTATCTTGTGAAACACCGAAGAACATCAAAAATAATTTTATTGGTTGATGTTCGTAGAATTCAGAGCAGAGCTGCTAGAGAACAGTAGGAAACATATAAAAGATGGGTGTATCTGTTTCTACTTTCAACTCTGATTGCAGCCCTACTCTGTAAAACCGAACGTACACCAAACAATATCTTTCATTTCACCAGCCCCTGCTTCAGCCAGCATGCGTTTAAAATGACACATGTCCAATACTGCGTTGGGAAGAGTTAGGGAACTATCAGGCGTATATTTTTGTGCTGAAAGAGGAAATAAAACAGACTGATTGAAGCGATGTGTGGTACAGGACTAGTTATTACGCCATGCTTCAGAGTAATCGACCTTTCCTTTTTTATTTTCTCACTGGTGACACAAATAAATACAAATCACCAATCAAACTATTCATCTTACTGAATGACTCAACGTTTGTCACCTCTCCATTTACTCTCACGACGCTACTTAAAAAAAAAAAAACAAGAATTTTACCAGGATTAAAAAAAGTAAAGTTTATCATCCCCAATGGTGTGGAAGGGTCAAGCCAAGGGAAAACAACAAAATAACGGAAAGAATATTCTGAAGGGAAAACGGAGACTGTTGGCGACAGGACCTCAACAGGAGCCAGAAGTAAACACTCCAACGGTCAACGCAAACAGTAACGTAATGAAATCACTTCGTAAGCGAGATCGACCGACGGAAGAACTGCAGCAGGTGGGGGACGTTTCTGTAGGGGCAACCGAAGCTTCCAGTGTCCTCAATAATGCTGAAAGGGAAAGGAAGGATACAAGTGCCGCAGACGGTGATACAACTCATCCTAATTTATTGAGCGATGGCCAGGAGGTTTCACTCAAAGGCACCAAAGTTGATAAAAATACCTTGCAACCGCTCCAAGCATCTGTTACCCTACGGAAACTGAGTGTTACGGTGAAGGAGGAAGATGTCGATGTGCAGCAGCTGACCTCACTGAAAATGTTAAAGGATTTGTGTATCGAATACGTGAGCGGTAAAATACTGAACGTGACTTCTCTGAAGGAATTGTCCCATATGGAAAGGCTTTGTTTCAAAGGAAGTTGCATTGAGGAATTGGAGGAACTTACGTTGAATGGATGCGAAGAGCTGAAAAAAATTGAGGGGATACACCTTCTGCCGAACCTCACGATTCTCAACTTGGGGAGGACATCAACAAATGACGATTTCTTGAAGGAACTTTCCGTATGCAAGAAACTATCAAAGTTGACACTATCTGGGTGCCCAGGATTGGAGAATGTCGAACAGCTGTCAAATTTTGCAACACTAAAGGAGTTGAGTCTTTCATGGTGCAGTAATATTATACATGGGTGGGAAGGCATTGGCCAACTTCCACAGCTCCGAGTTCTTCATTTGGAAGGGAACAAAATCACTAACAGAACACTTGAGCCAATCTCGAAGTCGAAGTCACTTGTATCACTAGATGTCTCCTTCTGTGAGAAATTAACTGACGCCACTCCACTCTGCCGTGTTAAAACTCTGGAAGAGCTGAATCTTCACGCCACTAAAATAACTTCTGGTATCGACAATCTGGTACTACTCCCGCGACTCCGTGTGCTGGATGTGAGGCAATTACAACTCAGCACCTTCGATACCATTCTCAGTGCTTTTGCTGCCGTACGTTATGGCATTCGTCTTTCTTCATTTTGCAACGGTTTCGATATCGAATCTATTTCTTCCATTCAAACACTTGAGGAATTGAGTGTGGGGGGGCTTCTCTGCGCCGCAATCCAATTCGGCAGTATTGGGGGACTTCCACGCCTTCGAGTACTAAGGTTATCGAGCAAAACGATGTTTGACGAGTCACTTAAAGGAATAAGTCACTCGCGCTCATTGGTGGCATTTGATCTCTCAGGGTGCTCCTGCCTCGAAGACATTTCCTCTATATCAGGAATAAAGACATTGGAAGCGTTGAGTCTTAGAGATTGTACGAATGTATCAGATGGTTGGATTGCACTTGGGGAGTTACCACTGCTGCGCATCCTTGATCTATCATGTACGAAAATTCAAGATGTGATGCTTCGAGTGTTGTTCCCTAAGTTGAAACTAGACTGTCTGAGTCTTGCTGGATGCGAAAACATAACTCATATAGGGCCTTTAATTAACGTAAAATCACTCAAAAATTTGGTGCTGGAGGAATGTTCCGAGCTGAAAGCGGGGTTTGAGGCACTACTGGAGCTGCCCTTGCTCACATGGGTCGATCTATGCTATGTTAACGACAACAAAACGGTGAAAGACACATTGGTTGCGAGAGGGGTGGATATGAGAAGTGTATGGTCTATCATTGGAAATTGTACCTCATTATTTGATTGGTGGAGAGCTAAATAATCTATCATATGAGGTTTCAGGAGAACATCACTTCTACCGCATCGTTAGAATTAGGGCACCTAATCAAGTGATGGGTGAATCCAGGGGCACGCAGCGTCATGCGCAACATATCAATATTAGCAATGAAAGTGACGCCGATATCTGTGGTTAAGAAGCGTGGCACACTGCATGTTTCCCTTTTCAGAAAATAGTAAAATATCATCCCTATCATACGAGTGAGAACATGACGGGAATATCTCTTTCCGAAAAATAAATATTCAACCCCCTCATCTAATTTTTTCATGATTCGTCCCTATTCGTAATATGACCCTGCAGAAGCAGGAATACATTAACGCAACACGTTTTGGGGCCTTTATTTTTCAAAAGCTCATGGCTACGCTCTCTGCATACGTTATTTACCTAAGTATATGTTATTTTGTCTGTATTTTACTGGAGCCCACTGCTACTTCAAAGGGCGCAGTTACACTAACCTCTTGCACAGCAAAGTGGTGTGTACCGTATTAACTCAACAACATCCGTATCAAATATACACGAGTGTGTAGTAACGCTCTATTGGTTTTGGGAACTATTATTTTATTTCTTACAATATGATGCCTCAGAGAAACTGAAGGCGAGGGCAGATCCTTTAATCCATCATATTTTCCGTTTTATATCGTATCCATATATGTTTATGACTTTCCCGTAGGTAGTTCCAAGGTACATTATGTATTCTTTCATTTAAAGAATCATTCCTTTCTTTCATATTTGCTTCTTATTTGACAACAATGAGCAAAAGGTTTTTCTCTCTGACGTTTACATTAATTTAGACACTGCTGTTAGCTGATAAGTTACAGAAAGCCGTACATTTAAAGTTACACGAACTCACACCGGTCCGAAATAGTAAAGTCTCTAGTATTATTACTTGTTTCTTTATTTGAGAAAAATACGAAAAGCAGCGCCGTGTCTGAAGTGAGAAACATGTGGCATACATGTGAGATCGGAGGACCACTGCCATTTGAATATCATATCCCAAAATTCTTTTGCTAACATTATTAACTCTGAATGCCTACGAGATTGTGAAGTGAGCGACCACTGACAGTGAAAACACGAGGATGTATTGTTATCGCCCATGAAAGACACTAGCGCTATTTTGCTTATTGAAAAGCAGAAGCTCTTTATAATGCCTTTAATCGGCTTGACACGGCAGGTATCACATTTGAAGGAGCAATGAACAAACCGTTACCACACGGAGATATTTTCGTTTACTGATCAAAAGGTACTCCCGCGACGCATTATTTTTGGTTTACACAACAAGAAGTGCTGTGGCATATGCAACTACTTACTTTTTGCGAGGTTATGTGAGTATATTTTGGTGACGTATGTAATTTCAATCCGCAGCTGATGTTGCAATGCAGTAATTATCAATGAGGTCTGTCAAGTGGATTCCAAATGGTGAAGCTGTGAGTGAGGACGAAGGACTTATTGTCTGCCTCTGAACCGTACACTGCCAAGCACAATTGAATTAGTTTATCATACGACTTTGAAGAATTGCACAAAGTTTCTGGAGCGCACTGGAGGCCTCAAGACATTAGCTCTCACGCCTGAAATGAACCGACCCTACTTAAGGTTTAACGGTACGAAACATAATGACATCCTCATGTGGACAGAGGACTGGAGAGAGTGGAATGTCTCGAGAAGAGGACTCTGTACTTGACAGACCCAATGGGATGGAAGAATGGAGGCCGAGCCAGGCCCCTACATTGCGATTGGGAGCTCTGGTATAGGTAAGTTGCTATCCATTGGTTCGCTTCTCCTTCATACTCTGGCCACGCTGGCCACCTCAACGTGGTGCCAGGGTCCAGTACCCCGTATCATCGGGGGAAGCCAAGAGCCAGCAGCGTTCCTTTCATGGGGAACACTGCTGTGCTCCGGCTACGGCATCATACAGCACAGGGATCAGCAGCGTCTTGCTGGGACACCGTTTTTCATTTGTCGGTCCCTGGGCACGTGCCATCAGCAGTATCACCCGCACTAACATACTGCTCTGCGGTAATATAGAGGAGATTTGCGGGCCGCCGTTATGCGTGACGGGGTGAAACTACGGTGGGTTCTCACTGGGAAAAACTTTGTCCACTGGATATCGCTGTATGGTTATCTGTTCGTGAGTTTTTCTTAGCTATAACCGATTTTCTCGGCGGCAGCTGACCGATAATGCGGATGTACAATGCTTGAGATAAATTGTTTGATGGAAGGGACATTTAGTAACTAGATGTGATATCACAGCGAATTTTCGTTTTTTTCGATATCACCCACTGAACGGGTCCCTTGAATTGCTAATGGTGAGCAACGTTGAACTATCGAATAGCACGGCATCGGTCATGTAAATGGGTTGAGGAGAAAGTGCTTCATCGTGCGCACGGGAAAACGCAACCATGTTATTTGGCGTTCGTTGCAACTGATGCTTTCGGTATCTGGAGAGTAAACCTGATGGATAGGCAGCTGCCCTCCGGGAAGAATGATTGTGGCGGAATTCCCGCTGACTTACCACTTTGTAGAAAGAGTGCCCCAAGAAGGAAGTTTTTTCCTTATCACGCGCATTCAACTGAAGTAACTGTCAGCGTAGACTGGGTATAGAGTGACCTGAAGCCCCGGGCAATGGCAGTGCGCAATGGTTCTTTTCCAGGTAAGACATTAGACAAGATTTTTTATCAGACGCAAACGAGGCTACGGTAACCTCCACCGGAGCCACGTACCCCCAGCTGAAATGAACACGAACACAAATCCTCCACCATGCCCGAATGGTAGGCACGAAGGCGGTGCGATTTCCGACGTACACATCGAACCGTCTTCGTGCCTACCATTCGGCGCGGTGGGTGGAGACGGGAGTTCGACCGTTGCGAGACGCATTTAGATGTGTAGAAGCTGTTGCCTTTTCCAGTGGCAGAGTTACCAGAGGGCATGGCTTTCGCTTAAGCAAGTATTCAGTCCGCCTTTTAGGGGTTCCAATCGCTTGGTATGGCGCGGTCGCTGGGGTAAGTGAGGACAGCATGGGGACAGAAGTTTCTTCCTCAAGCTTCGCTCCAAGTAGCCCCACATAGTTATGGTCCTCGGCACCTCGTTGCGTTTGGGACGCCACAAAAGTGGGGTAATGAGGAGCATGGAAGAGCGACACGCTGATAGTTTTGGAGTTCGGCAGTGGGTTTCCAGCATCCAAACACCACTCGTGAGGAAGGCAAAAGGGGTAGCTACTGCGACGCTAAGCTGGAGGTTATGTTGTCAACATTGACCACCGGAACGTTGAAGTGCGAGGCTGCAACACCCGATGACGAAGAAGAAATGCGCATACCCCAAACGTGCGGAACGCCTCTTCTTCCCTACACCGTGGTCGGATGCGAGTCGCTTGCCTTAGGGGCCTTCGCAGACTTTTTTGCGACATATCATCTGCGTTGAGAAATAGTGGTGCGCGAGCGGATGAAAGGAGTGCGAGCCCAAGTACGGAAACAGTGTCATTGAGCGCGGGTTTTACACTAGCTGGCATCCTAAAGGAGGGCTCCTACGTACCTGGTTAAGCTAGCCTATGATGAATGTATACGAAAAAAGTTAATGCTTTACTGTGTGGAAGTTCCTCCCTTTTGTAACCGTTGCATCGCTCCGCTCCACCACCCTTTTGTTGTGCGCGTCCGTGTCAAAACCTGTTTAGCAATGACTACATCCACTCAGCGCCTGAGTGGTGAGGGGCTCTGACTGCAAGCGACCAAGCAATCGAATCCAACTGTTTGCCATTAGGCAATACAACGTGATTAATCATCTGTGATTGGTGACCAGTGGTAGGGTGCCGTCATTTTCCTTCTTTAGGCGGTCTCAAGTACACGCTTAGTGATTCGGCTGCCAGCAACATTGTTAGAACCTCTTTTTAGAGTCGGTGTTCCCATTCCAAAAAGCGTGGCGTGGCAGCTAGCGTGTACGATGCCCCGCTTACCCCCGTGGAACTGGGAGTACAAACGGGCATTTATCTGCGGAGGGAAACAGGTATTGTCATCAGAATAGCAATACCAACGGCTCTTCATTTGTGTCAACGGGTGCTGCCTAACCGGCACCTCTTCGTTATCGTCTACTGAAGCGTTCGCGTGGTTTCCTTTCCGGTGCAAAATTGATTTTAGTGACAGGAAGCGTTTTCCTTCTGAGACATCGGGAACCAAATCCCTATTAAGGCAAGGCGGCGCTGACAACAAGCGCGGCTAAAGTTGCAGTTGAGAACGTCTGCATGAGGAAGGGCTGCGAGTGCACAGTGGTTCCGCGCTCGGCAACGGCGATTTATGAGCCGCGCGGACGCCCAGGCGATTCATCAAGTATATCGCAACTCTTTGGGGCACCTCTAACCCCAGCGAAAAGGCAACTAAAGCTCCGCTGTTTACACAACCGAGCCTAAACGTCGGTCACCCACCACAGATTAGTAATACCCCACCGAAAGAAGCTGACAGTAACTTCAAATATAAGATATCTTCTTAGGGGTGTCTCTCCCTGTCTTACTTTCTCCCTGTTTATAGGTTTTCATCCGTTAGGTGGTTGGTTAGAGTGAAATACACGTATTTCCTGTGGACGACGCCTGGCCGTTGGTGCCGTTCCAGTTTGGATGTGGATGCATACGAGTACTTCCGCTCGCCCGTACATATTTTTCTAGTAATAACCGAATGACTATGCTCCGCCAATCTGTCGTTGTCGGATTGATCCTGTTACCTCCCGCGAAGTAGCGGATTGTGGGGAGCAAACAGAAGAAACAGGCACCGATGTTGTGCATGACGATGATTTGTGATGAGCGCCACTGACCGTTTGTTTCTCCGCAAAAACGACGAATACGATATCGTTTTGTTGGAATCGAAATCTGCTTTTGGGGACGTGGATACCAGAGATCTGACGTTGACAAACCTTACCAGTGGTAGGAGAGTGTCTAAACTATCGGTAAACAGATAAAAGCCAGACATCATGCTGCATGCAAAAAAAAAAAATCCCTACGTAGTCACTAGAGCGGCACGGGATCCGTTTTATATCTCCTTTTAATACTTTTGACGTAAAATGAGACACCTTTCCCTTAACTCGATGAGGGGAAGCTTATTGCGAAAGAGGAAGAAAACTTTGAGACTCTAATAACACAGAAAATTCAACACTTAATGAGTATCTGAGGGACGAGTAATAGTCGAAAAAAGATTTTTTTGCTTTGCTTTATTCACATGATTCCCCCCTCAAAAAAAAAATAATACCTTATTCAGGGACTTGGTACTTGCTTGCAATTTAATTTAAGTATTTTGTTTGTTCTTAGCGACTTATCCCGTAAGGGAAGACGCTACTTCAAGTTGGGTGCTCCACACGAATTCCGAAACGCTAACACAGTGTCGGCAAACTGCGGCAGTTTGTGCATTTCGTTGGAAGAGAGGAAATTCGTCAAAGTTTTAACACCTTGATTGTGCGCGTGAAAGAGTCGTTGCGAGGGGGAAAATACGGTATCCCCACACACACACCAAAAAACAGTAAGGAAAAAAAAAAGAAACATCCCATAAAACATTCTTTTTCTCTTTCTTACAACTCAAAGTAGACACAGAATATTTGTCAAAGACATATTCAAACAAGCTAGCATACGATTTCTGCTCTGGAGGGATTGTTACAGTTGTGCGGCGAAGGAGGGACAACGCCGTAGACTGAACTGTTGGCGGAAATGCACCGTTGGATTATTTGGGGTTGAAGAGGGCTCTACCGAAGTGTGACGGAGGAAAAAAGCTCACTCTGTTTCACACAGTTGTCGGGGAGCGTGCCCTGACGACGTCACACGGCGGGGGCAGAGACGGCGGAGGAATTTGCTGCTGCTTACTCATGGAAGGTGTGGCATGCATATGCTCGATAAGGGAGCTGTGCGAATAGCGGTAGGTCACAGCGCCTGCAGTTACAATTCGGGAGATTCCACAATACTTCTGCGTGGGCCGAACTGAAGATATTTTCTGACGACGCCGGTCACAAACGTGGCGTCACAGTTCCGCGCCGGTGATGTGTGTGGGGCGCTGCGAACCAGCATATGGTTTAGTCTATGAAACTGGATGGGCGGACAGCCGTCGAGCACCGGGGGGAAGGGGGGAGGGCGCTGCAGATTCATTAGTTCTCGGGTCGGCGAGTATCCATGTGCCCCGTTGTTGTCGACGGTGAAAGGTACCGCCAAAAGGAAAGAATGGTAATGTTTGAGGATTTGTAAGCTGAGGTTTGCACTTTGCATTTCAGGCACTGCAGTGGTACTCGCGGGTTGATATGTCGCGGCATTCATCCACTATGCCAGGAGGAAGCGATACGGAGGCTAGACAACTCCGTTTCTTATTCGGGTGTTTTTCCTCTGATATTAATATTGATTCATGTGTGCTACAGTATCCGGAATCCTTGGGTCAGGAATCTGCAGCGTTTCAGTATCCCCTGTTGGTATAGATTCAGACGCTTCAGTCCATTACATTCCATTCCACCTCAGTAACTAAATGCAAACTTCATCCTGGTACACACTTTCTCCCCTGTACTTGTGTGAGAAGCGCCCATAGCTTATTTGGTTGTTGGTCTGCTACGGTGAGATGGGTCTACTTCCGATGCCATGAATGGAAACAGTGAGTCGGTGATTATCAAGAGTGTAGTCGATAAAGTTGCATACGCTGGGAGAGCATACAGTGTCATTTACACATTAATTTCTAGTGCCATGGATTCTGTTGCCACTGCGTACTAATGGGGCTGCACGTGCCTACTCGACGACTATCAGTTTATTATTTTTGCATATTGTCGTAACGGCCCCATATTTTCCTAACAATAGAAATCTCTTGGTCCATCATCCGTGGTACATGCGTGGGGTCATAAATTTGGTGAATGTCAGTGTCTGCATCTTTCGCGCATACAGTGGCTCCTAAATCCGCTCCACGGTCGGTATTCCACAGTGAGTGTATGAACGCGCTACCGCCTGCATAGTTGCAGGCTGTCCGGCGTCGGTAGCGGCTGGCAACGCTGAGATATTCTACTTGCGCAATTGTTACTCTAGCCCAAACGTGGGCGCAGGGTATCACAATCACAGATGCGAGTGCTTCACAGAGCGGACCGGTGGTCTTTTCCTGTGGAACGTGGTTAAACTCCATTGATAACCCAGTGTTAGAACTTTTATGGGGCTCTTTACATGAGGGGACAGAAGTGTTTGTTTTTTTTTTTTTTTGTGCGGCCGATCATGGTACTATGCGTTCCTGAAAATCGGAAAATGCATAACGGTGTGTCGGACAGACGCAACTATTCCCCGTGGAATATGGTATCCTTGGCGGAAAGCCCAAAACGGTTTTCTTCCAGAAATCGCTGCTGCTTGTTGATACCCCCTTAACATTAGAGAATATGGAAATCATATGAAGATGTTCTTCTGATGGACGTGGTGAGGTTGTGAAAGAGCGGTAAAACTTGTGTGGAAGTCTCAAAGCGAACGTGAATGCAGCAAAAGAAGTGGTGCGATTCACCACTCTTAGCCTTTGTGCAGGATGACGCATATCTTCCTGCTTCCTAGCTGTGCAACTCATGGAAGTCCTTTCCTCAGTGTGGAAGCTTATATACCTCTTGTGACAAGTCATAAAAAAATTTAAAGTGAATCCTCAACAACAATTAAGAAAAAATAAAGCATTTATTTACACGGAGTGATTTGAAGACCAGTATCATGCACACTGTGTGTCGTCGAGGGTAAATAACCAATTTAAAAGATTCGCGCCGCGTTCGGTTTCCTCGTAACATTTATGACCCCCCAGCACGTAATGACATTTCTCAGGAACGGGGCTCATTACGTCCCTTCCAGCTTTATAAGTAACTACGTTTCATTACCGATAACATTATCCCAAGGGGAGAGCCACCAACAATAAGAGCTTATCCACACAAAAAGTGAACAAAGATTACCTACGCAACACCGTGTCCCATGGGCTGTTAACAAGCCCTGTTTTCCACCACCATCATGCACAAAGGGCATCATTCACTATCATCCCTAACTTACCTAGGGTAGGAGCGCTCCATCGGTATTCCTCCGCCCACCTCGATACAGCGTAAATTCACTACCCCCTCAAACCAAACTTCTGCAACAACATACTCTACATTTCTCCTACAACCTCATGATTAGATTCATGTATTTGCACGTTAAAAAAAAAAAAATTAGAACAGTTTCTGTACTATATTGGTATGAGAAGCTCCCAGTAGGAATTATCCGTACTTGGGGTCAATTTTCGGGAAGAGAAAGAAGTAAGAAATCGCTGCATTTATGATATCGATAGGAAAGGAAGGAAAACCTCAAAACCAAAAAAAGTCTTGTTTTGGGGGTTCGAACCCGGACCTCCAAAACACAAACACAATTAGGAGAGGAGTGTTGCCAGTTGGGCTATTTCGACAAATCGGAGGAAAAATTGAAAATTTATGCTCAGATGAAATATACCAAATCGTACACATCGAAGAGAAAAAACATAGGTGTACAAACGGTGCAAACGTAGAAAAAAGTAGCGGAATTGATAGATCTCAGGTAAATAAATCCATTACAGAAATCAGCTGATGAGTTTCTTTCTTGGGACAGAATAATCGGAAGGTTGGATGTCAAAAGTTCCCCGAAAATGGAAATTTTGAAAAAATTAACCGTGGTCAAAACGACATGACGACCACAAAAAATTGTCGCTACGCAGACTTTCGTAGCGCATTTGAAAGGGCTCGACCAGCCCAATGCATGAGTAACAACGGTTACTGCGACAAAGAGGTCACAAAAAAATTAGGTGCTGCCGAACCTAAAATTTTTTCAAAAAATGAAATTTTGAAAAATTAACCGTGGTCCAAACGACATGACGACCACAAAAAATGTCGCTACGCAGATTCCGTAGCGCATTTGAAGGGGCTCGACCAGCCCAATGCTGAATAAAAACGGTACTGGGACAAAAAGTCAAAAAAAATAAGTGCTGTCGAACTAAATTTTTTTAAAAAGGGAAATTTTGAAAAAATTTCCGGGGTAAAAGGAATAGCGGCCCAAAAAATTTTTGGTTACGCAGATTTTTGAGCGCCATTTGAAAGGGTTGGCCCAGCCCATGCCTGGTTAACACGGGTTATTGGGAAAAGGGGTTCCAAAAAAATTAGGTGCTGTCGAACCTAAAATTTTTTCAAAAAATGGAAATTTTGAAAAAATTAACCGTGGTCAAAACGACATGACGACCACAAAAAATTGTCGCTACGCAGACTTTCGTAGCGCATTTGAAAGGGCTCGACCAGCCCAATGCATGAGTAACAACGGTTACTGCGACAAAGAGGTCATAAAAAAATTAGGGGCGGTTG
Source organism: Trypanosoma brucei gambiense DAL972 (assembly GCF_000210295.1). Taxonomy (NCBI): domain Eukaryota; phylum Euglenozoa; class Kinetoplastea; order Trypanosomatida; family Trypanosomatidae; genus Trypanosoma; species Trypanosoma brucei. Next base: position 1,949,042 of record NC_026742.1, read on the forward strand.
GAAAAGAAAAATGCTCAAAAAATAAGGAAAAAGAGCAAATTTCGCAGGCCGACAAAAACGAGACAAATGGTTTCTACGCAGACTTCCGTAGCGCATTTACACGGAATGAACGAGTAGAATTAGGCAATAACAACGGTTATTGTCATAACGAAGCGACAAGAAATATAGAGAGGGGGAAAAAGCCGAAAACATCAAAAATTGATGAAAAAAGGCAAATTTCCAACATTGCAGCTGGTCGAAAAAGTGATCACTACGAATATCCGAGTAGTGCATTTTCACGAATTTCAATAGACCATTGCAATGCTCAAATAAAAATTGGTCGCAAAAAAATGGTTAGAAACTTGAGGTCATCTGAACCTCAAAAAATTTCAAGGTTCCCAAGGCACCATGGGGAAGGAAAAAAGGTGTCTCCTCCGGCTTTGAACCTGCAGTGGCCAGGACAGAAGCAGGTAGCGTCGGCAGTTGCACCACAAATTAGAAAAAGCGCGGCACCGAAAAAGAACAACACAAACATCCACCGGAACTGTAGGAAACACCTTAGGAAAGAAGGTGATTGGTGGATAGTAGAGGGCGGGCAAAGCCACAAGAAAGCCGCCCATTCCCCTCTCAAAACGAAACAGGTAAATAAGGAGGGGAACCGGAAGAAGTACGGCAGACCACCGCGTGAGGTAGAAGGGAAATGGCTTACCTCCCTCATTGCGGCAACGACTGAGGCCGTATTACGCCAACTGGGGAAGGGAAAATCCCCAACAGCCCACACGAAGTCGAACCAGAGTAGAGTCCCGCTGCAGCACTCTGAGAAAACGGCTAAGGGCATCAAACACGCGACGCCCCAACCAAAAAAGAAAGCACATGAGCAGCGGAAAGAGCTCCCCCGTCGGCCCCCAAACAAGAGGAGCCACGGCGCTAACAAAGGGCAGGGAGCGCCAGTAAGAGCCCCTGCGAAGACACAAGGGAAGGGGGAAGAACAACCCCACACAATGCGAACATGGGCACAGGTGGCAGCACCGAAGAAACAAAAGGTGACAAGTAAACCACCCATGGCTCAAAAAAAAGGCACAGGGGGAAAAGAAAGGGGCAGCGGCCAACCCCTTCCACTGGGAGCTACAGGTGGAGCAGCTTCTCAAGGATGCGGAACAGATACGCGAAAGCATGTACATTCGCTTTCTCCACGTTCGGCAGAGTTGGTGGAGCACATGCTTCAAGGCCCACATGGAGTTCCACTGCCCAGTGTGCGGTTTCGCGCACCCGGAAGAAACCATAACAGTAACACACTGCAGGCAGCAACACCCCCAGGAGGGCCGCCTGATTCCCTACACCCTGACAACAACAGGGAATCAGGTGCAGTTCGCAGGTCCCTCCTGCTCACTTTCGGCGGTGGTGGCTATCCTCTCACATATGGAGGAAGAGAAAAATTTCCACCCTATTATCCGCCGAAGCTACCAGTCCCCGAGCAAGGAGACTACCCAAACGCTCGTTCAGGCATTGGGGCTGGAGCTCCCCACAGCCCCCATCACTGCGATAGAAGCGCTGGCCCACCATGACCAGATGATCCGGCAGCTGTTGGAGGCACCCGCAACGACGGCACGACAATGCGGGCATTGTGGGGTAAATGAGCTAATGGAAGGGCCTTCCAACCCCGGGGAAAATTTGGGGATAATCTCCGTAAACCCCAACACATGCGAGTCGATCGAGCTGACGAATCAGATCCTCGCGAAGACATATACGACCTCCTGGACAGATATGGAGGTCGTATGCACGGGGGAACGGAAGAATATGGCCCACCGGCCTACCCCGACGTTGATCACCCACTCCAAGACGTTCGGGGAAATGGTGGTCATCGATATCGGAACGTGGGGGAACGAAGCGGTGGGTTTGAAACGCATCCTCCACGAGATCCTGTTACCCCACGGGAACGGCACGGCAACATACAAACTCGTGGGCGCCGTGATCGCACCAACACCGTTCCACGTGGTAGCGGCAATACCCCAACAGACCAGGAAACGTCGCTGGGATATCCTGGATGGTATGGTCCGCCGCACCGTGAGCCAGAGCACTGTCGACCCAAAAACTGTGGTCATGTGCGTGTACCGTCGTGAAGAAGAAGAAACATACGACGTACTAGACGAGGAGGAGCAAGACGACGACCTCCTCGGTATCCCCAACCCCACGCCACGGCGATTGATGATATCACAAGCCGGTCCACAGCAAAACTCATGGGTGGACACACGGGGGAGGAGGGCATACGGCTCACAGGAGGAACAGGATGAGAGGACATCGACAGATCAGGTGAGTATTTTCTCCCACGACGAAACACGGGAGTTATCATCACCACTGGAGTGTCCTATCGTAGGATGCACCGCGAGTTTCGTGGGCCCACGCAGATGGGAGAAGGCCAAATCCCATATATACGGGGTCCACTCGCTGGAAGAGGTCCGCGAAATCCCGGGGGGGGGAGCTTATATGTAAGGGAATAGTAAGATGCGAGACTTGTGCCACGCTCCTCCCTACGTCGGACAGAGCGAAACAGGCACACGCCGACGATTGCAGACCCTATCTCCCGCGGAAAGAAAACATCCGCCGAAAACGGGCCGCTGAAAGAGAAGCGACAGAGGCGAGCGCACAGCAAGGAATAGCGCTACGCCTCGAGCGGCAGGGCCCGTACATAACTCCCCGCGACATAGAGGAGCCCACCAACACGACGACGGAAAGTTGGTGGAGGGAGAAGGTAGCTACGAAACGCTACCTTCACAGAAAGGAGTGGCCGCAGTGGCTTGACATCTGCCGCACGGTCCTCCTCGGATACTCCGCGTCATCACAAGGCGAGCGGCACCAACGCCAAGTGATGCTCCTTGATCTGGTCCGGAATCATCTTCACACGCGCACAGCCAGGCGCGAGCAACAGCAGCAACGTGGGAAGGATAACCAGGAAGAGGAGGACCGCCAGAAGGAGGAGGAGAAATCCCTGGCGAAACGCGTGGAAACCCTGTGCCTCCCCAGTGCGACAGGGAGGGCAGCCCAGCTCCTCGCAGCCGAAAAGGCTCAACCGGTGGAGTACAGCCCCGAAATGGCTCAAACAATCGGGGAACTGTACCCGCAGGAGGATATCCATGATATTCCCCGCCCACCGGTGGAACAACCAGGGGTCGTGTCAGTCGACGCTGAGGAAGTGGCGAAAACTATCGGTAGGCGACTGACACGGGGCGCGGCGCCAGGGTTAGATGGGTGGACGCGAGAACTATTATACCCACTCACCCTGGACCCCGCGCTAAAGATGGAGATTGCCGCCGTTGTAAAGGACATCATAAACGCCGATGTCTCGATGGAGGTGGGACGCCGCCTCCAAGCAACGAGCCTAACGGTACTTCGGAAGCCGAATGGGAAGTACCGGCCGATTGGAGCTGAGAGCGTGTGGACGA
>NC_026742.1:1952560-1960060 GCF_000210295.1 Trypanosoma brucei gambiense DAL972
CCCATCGCCCCTGCCCCCCTCCAAATCTGGCCTCCCCCGGCGGTTCTGGACCCCCCGAAACGCGTTTTTTTATTGTGGGTGGATGCCTTAATGTTCTGTGGGAGAGGGCGATTCCCCATTAAGCATTTATTTTTTAGAAATAAGAGAGCGCTGGTAAAAGACGGCGGGTCGCCGCCCACATGGTGGTTGCCGCTATGCACGATACCCCATGTAGTATATATGGGGCCCCGCTTATTCCGCCACCCTCCCCCATAACGGCTTAAGCACAAGACCCCTTTGTTTCCCATAGGTCTACCGACACATTTCTGGCACGACAGTAAAATATGGCAAGTGTCTCAAAACTGCCTGTACAGCTTATTTTTGGGACACGGCCATGCTTTCAACTAACGCTATTATTAGAACAGTTTCTGTACTATATTGGTATGAGAAGCTCCAAGTAGCAGCTGGGCCAACACACGCATTGTGCTGTTGGTTCCTGCCGCATACTGCGGGAATCTGGAAGGTGGGGTCGGATGACCTCCACTCTTTTTATTTTTTTTATTTTTTTTATTTTTTTTCATTTATTTTTTTTTTGATCTTTATTTGCTACGCTGACACACACACGCAAACACGCACACGCACACGCACACTCACACTCACTCATATATATATATATATATATATTTATTTATTTATTTGTTTGTTTATTTATTTATTTATTTATTTATATGCAAATATAATTATACTATAGCTTATGGTTTTCTTGCATATCTGTATAAGCGCGTTGGGGTTCTCGATGGGCGCTTTCATGGCTTATACGTGCTCGTTTCTCCCGTTCATTTTTACGCAGTCGGACAATTTCATGTCGCTCTTACCATTGCAATTACTCATTTTCACTTTACACATCACTTTCTTACACATATAGGCGCTTTAAAGTCTGCTGCCCGCCGTTTTCAATGGCGGTCGGCATGCCCCTCTACATGTCTACTGAGCAGGCGAACGGGCCCCGGCATGGCAACACCAAATATCCCCTTTCAGGGTTTTGCCTCATTTTGCCGATGTTCTTAACCTGGTTATACCCGCAATATGCCAGCTGCACCCTCAGTTCGTGATGTTATATACTTTTCCAATTTTGGGGCCGGCCCCCGCCCAAACACCACCCGCCGCTAATAAACGGCGGCAGCAATAACAGCGAGCATGCCGCCGGCCAGCCACAGAGCCGAAAGAAGCCGGCCTGCGCGCCCCTATTCATGTTATTAGCCGCCATTAAGCATTATATTACACTCAGCTCAACCGTCCTTCTTCTTTGCGTTGTTGTTGTTGCCGTTGTGTTCTATATAAAGTTTATCGGCAGAGGCGCCCCTGGCTCCTCCCCATCACCCCCTGCCCACCCTCCAAAATCTGGCCGCCGCCGGCTGGTCCTGGCACGCCCCAGAAACGCGTTTCTTTTATTGTTGGTTGATTGCCTTAATGTTCTGTTGCAGATGGCGATTCACCATTAAGCATTTAATATTTTAGAAATAAGAGAGCGCTGGTAAAAGACGGCGGGTCGCCGCCCACATGGTGGTTGCCGCTATGCACGATACCCCATGTAGTATATATGCGGCCCCGCTTATTCCGCCACCCTCCCCCATAACGGCTTAAGCACAAGACCCCTTTGTTTCCCATAGGTCTACCGACACATTTCTGGCACGACAGTAAAATATGGCAAGTGTCTCAAAACTGCCTGTACAGCTTATTTTTGGGACACAGCCATGCTTTCAACTAACGCTATTATTAGAACAGTTTCTGTACTATATTGGTATGAGAAGCTCCCAGTAGCAGCTGGGCCAACACACGCATTGTGCTGTTGGTTCCTGCCGCATACTGCGGGAATCTGGAAGGTGGGGTCGGATGACCTCCACTCTTTTTATTTTTTTTATTTTTTTTCATTTATTTTTTTTTTGATCTTTATTTGCTACGCTGACACACACACGCAAACACGCACACGCACACTCACACTCACTCATATATATATATTTATTTATTTATTTATTTGTTTGTTTGTTTGTTTGTTTATTTATATGCAAATATAATTATACTATAGCTTATGGTTTTCTTGCATATCTGTATAAGCGCGTTGGGGTTCTCGATGGGCGCTTTCATGGCTTATACGTGCTCGTTTCTCCCGTTCATTTTTACGCAGTCGGACAATTTCATGTCGCTCTTACCATTGCAATTACTCATTTTCACTTTACACATCACTTTCTTACACATATAGGCGCTTTAAAGTCTGCTGCCCGCCGTTTTCAATGGCGGTCGGCATGCCCCTCTACATGTCTACTGAGCAGGCGAACGGGCCCCGGCATGGCAACACCAAATATCCCCTTTCAGGGTTTTGCCTCATTTTGCCGATGTTCTTAACCTGGTTATACCCGCAATATGCCAGCTGCACCCTCAGTTCGTGATGTTATATACTTTTCCAATTTTGGGGCCGGCCCCCGCCCAAACACCACCCGCCGCTAATAAACGGCGGCAGCAATAACAGCGAGCATGCCGCCGGCCAGCCACAGAGCCGAAAGAAGCCGGCCTGCGCGCCCCTATTCATGTTATTAGCCGCCATTAAGCATTATATTACACTCAGCTCAACCGTCCTTCTTCTTTGCGTTGTTGTTGTTGCCGTTGTGTTCTATATAAAGTTTATCGGCAGAGGCGCCCCTGGCTCCTCCCCATCACCCCCTGCCCACCCTCCAAAATCTGGCCGCCGCCGGCTGGTCCTGGAACGCCCCAGAAACGCGTTTCTTTTATTGTTGGTTGATTGCCTTAATGTTCTGTTGCAGATGGCGATTCACCATTAAGCATTTAATATTTTAGAAATAAGAGAGCGCTGGTAAAAGACGGCGGGTCGCCGCCCACATGGTGGTTGCCGCTATGCACGATACCCCATGTAGTATATATGCGGCCCCGCTTATTCCGCCACCCTCCCCCATAACGGCTTAAGCACAAGACCCCTTTGTTTCCCATAGGTCTACCGACACATTTCTGGCACGACAGTAAAATATGGCAAGTGTCTCAAAACTGCCTGTACAGCTTATTTTTGGGACACAGCCATGCTTTCAACTAACGCTATTATTAGAACAGTTTCTGTACTATATTGGTATGAGAAGCTCCCAGTAGCAGCTGGGCCAACACACGCATTGTGCTGTTGGTTCCTGCCGCATACTGCGGGAATCTGGAAGGTGGGGTCGGATGACCTCCACTCTTTTTATTTTTTTTATTTTTTTTCATTTATTTTTTTTTTGATCTTTATTTGCTACGCTGACACACACACGCAAACACGCACACGCACACTCACACTCACACTCACTCATATATATATATATATATATATATTATTTATTTATTTATTTATTTGTTTGTTTGTTTGTTTGTTTATTTATATGCAAATATAATTATACTATAGCTTATGGTTTTCTTGCATATCTGTATAAGCGCGTTGGGGTTCTCGATGGGCGCTTTCATGGCTTATACGTGCTCGTTTCTCCCGTTCATTTTTACGCAGTCGGACAATTTCATGTCGCTCTTACCATTGCAATTACTCATTTTCACTTTACACATCACTTTCTTACACATATAGGCGCTTTAAAGTCTGCTGCCCGCCGTTTTCAATGGCGGTCGGCATGCCCCTCTACATGTCTACTGAGCAGGCGAACGGGCCCCGGCATGGCAACACCAAATATCCCCTTTCAGGGTTTTGCCTCATTTTGCCGATGTTCTTAACCTGGTTATACCCGCAATATGCCAGCTGCACCCTCAGTTCGTGATGTTATATACTTTTCCAATTTTGGGGCCGGCCCCCGCCCAAACACCACCCGCCGCTAATAAACGGCGGCAGCAATAACAGCGAGCATACCGCCGGCCAGCCACAGAGCCGAAAGAAGCCGGCCTGCGCGCCCCTATTCATGTTATTAGCCGCCATTAAGCATTATATTACACTCAGCTCAACCGTCCTTCTTCTTTGCGTTGTTGTTGTTGCCGTTGTGTTCTATATAAAGTTTATCGGCAGAGGCGCCCCTGGCTCCTCCCCATCACCCCCTGCCCACCCTCCAAAATCTGGCCGCCGCCGGCTGGTCCTGGCACGCCCCAGAAACGCGTTTCTTTTATTGTTGGTTGATTGCCTTAATGTTCTGTTGCAGATGGCGATTCACCATTAAGCATTTAATATTTTAGAAATAAGAGAGCGCTGGTAAAAGACGGCGGGTCGCCGCCCACATGGTGGTTGCCGCTATGCACGATACCCCATGTAGTATATATGCGGCCCCGCTTATTCCGCCACCCTCCCCCATAACGGCTTAGGCACAAGACCCCTTTGTTTCCCATAGGTCTACCGACACATTTCTGGCACGACAGTAAAATATGGCAAGTGTCTCAAAACTGCCTGTACAGCTTATTTTTGGGACACAGCCATGCTTTCAACTAACGCTATTATTAGAACAGTTTCTGTACTATATTGGTATGAGAAGCTCCCAGTAGCAGCTGGGCCAACACACGCATTGTGCTGTTGGTTCCTGCCGCATACTGCGGGAATCTGGAAGGTGGGGTCGGATGACCTCCACTCTTTTTATTTTTTTTATTTTTTTTCATTTATTTTTTTTTGATCTTTATTTGCTACGCTGACACACACACGCAAACACGCACACGCACACTCACACTCACTCATATATATATATATATATATATATATATTTATTTATTTATTTATTTGTTTATTTATTTGTTTATTTATTTATTTATATGCAAATATAATTATACTATAGCTTATGGTTTTCTTGCATATCTGTATAAGCGCGTTGGGGTTCTCGATGGGCGCTTTCATGGCTTATACGTGCTCGTTTCTCCCGTTCATTTTTACGCAGTCGGACAATTTCATGTCGCTCTTACCATTGCAATTACTCATTTTCACTTTACACATCACTTTCTTACACATATAGGCGCTTTAAAGTCTGCTGCCCGCCGTTTTCAATGGCGGTCGGCATGCCCCTCTACATGTCTACTGAGCAGGCGAACGGGCCCCGGCATGGCAACACCAAATATCCCCTTTCAGGGTTTTGCCTCATTTTGCCGATGTTCTTAACCTGGTTATACCCGCAATATGCCAGCTGCACCCTCAGTTCGTGATGTTATATACTTTTCCAATTTTGGGGCCGGCCCCCGCCCAAACACCACCCGCCGCTAATAAACGGCGGCAGCAATAACAGCGAGCATACCGCCGGCCAGCCACAGAGCCGAAAGAAGCCGGCCTGCGCGCCCCTATTCATGTTATTAGCCGCCATTAAGCATTATATTACACTCAGCTCAACCGTCCTTCTTCTTTGCGTTGTTGTTGTTGCCGTTGTGTTCTATATAAAGTTTATCGGCAGAGGCGCCCCTGGCTCCTCCCCATCACCCCCTGCCCACCCTCCAAAATCTGGCCGCCGCCGGCTGGTCCTGGCACGCCCCAGAAACGCGTTTCTTTTATTGTTGGTTGATTGCCTTAATGTTCTGTTGCAGATGGCGATTCACCATTAAGCATTTAATATTTTAGAAATAAGAGAGCGCTGGTAAAAGACGGCGGGTCGCCGCCCACATGGTGGTTGCCGCTATGCACGATACCCCATGTAGTATATATGCGGCCCCGCTTATTCCGCCACCCTCCCCCATAACGGCTTAAGCACAAGACCCCTTTGTTTCCCATAGGTCTACCGACACATTTCTGGCACGACAGTAAAATATGGCAAGTGTCTCAAAACTGCCTGTACAGCTTATTTTTGGGACACTGCCATGCTTTCAACTAACGCTATTATTAGAACAGTTTCTGTACTATATTGGTATGAGAAGCTCCCAGTAGCAGCTGGGCCAACACACGCATTGTGCTGTTGGTTCCTGCCGCATACTGCGGGAATCTGGAAGGTGGGGTCGGATGACCTCCACTCTTTTTATTTTTTTTATTTTTTTTCATTTATTTTTTTTTTGATCTTTATTTGCTACGCTGACACACACACGCAAACACGCACACGCACACTCACACTCACTCATATATATATATATATATATATATATATATATATATATTTATTTATTTATTTATTTATTTGTTTGTTTGTTTGTTTGTTTATTTATATGCAAATATAATTATACTATAGCTTATGGTTTTCTTGCATATCTGTATAAGCGCGTTGGGGTTCTCGATGGGCGCTTTCATGGCTTATACGTGCTCGTTTCTCCCGTTCATTTTTACGCAGTCGGACAATTTCATGTCGCTCTTACCATTGCAATTACTCATTTTCACTTTACACATCACTTTCTTACACATATAGGCGCTTTAAAGTCTGCTGCCAGCCGTTTTCAATGGCGGTCGGCATGCCCCTCTACATGTCTACTGAGCAGGCGAACGGGCCCCGGCATGGCAACACCAAATATCCCCTTTCAGGGTTTTGCCTCATTTTGCCGATGTTCTTAACCTGGTTATACCCGCAATATGCCAGCTGCACCCTCAGTTCGTGATGTTATATACTTTTCCAATTTTGGGGCCGGCCCCCGCCCAAACACCACCCGCCGCTAATAAACGGCGGCAGCAATAACAGCGAGCATACCGCCGGCCAGCCACAGAGCCGAAAGAAGCCGGCCTGCGCGCCCCTATTCATGTTATTAGCCGCCATTAAGCATTATATTACACTCAGCTCAACCGTCCTTCTTCTTTGCGTTGTTGTTGTTGCCGTTGTGTTCTATATAAAGTTTATCGGCAGAGGCGCCCCTGGCTCCTCCCCATCACCCCCTGCCCACCCTCCAAAATCTGGCCGCCGCCGGCTGGTCCTGGCACGCCCCAGAAACGCGTTTCTTTTATTGTTGGTTGATTGCCTTAATGTTCTGTTGCAGATGGCGATTCACCATTAAGCATTTAATATTTTAGAAATAAGAGAGCGCTGGTAAAAGACGGCGGGTCGCCGCCCACATGGTGGTTGCCGCTATGCACGATACCCCATGTAGTATATATGCGGCCCCGCTTATTCCGCCACCCTCCCCCATAACGGCTTAAGCACAAGACCCCTTTGTTTCCCATAGGTCTACCGACACATTTCTGGCACGACAGTAAAATATGGCAAGTGTCTCAAAACTGCCTGTACAGCTTATTTTTGGGACACAGCCATGCTTTCAACTAACGCTATTATTAGAACAGTTTCTGTACTATATTGGTATGAGAAGCTCCCAGGAGCAGCTGGGCCAACACACGCATTGTGCTGTTGGTTCCTGCCGCATACTGCGGGAATCTGGAAGGTGGGGTCGGATGACCTCCACTCTTTTTATTTTTTTTATTTTTTTTCATTTATTTTTTTTTTGATCTTTATTTGCTACGCTGACACACACACGCAAACACGCACACGCACACTCACACTCACTCATATATATATATTTATTTATTTATTTATTTATTTATTTGTTTGTTTGTTTGTTTGTTTATTTATATGCAAATATAATTATACTATAGCTTATGGTTTTCTTGCA
>NC_026742.1:1965060-1967621 GCF_000210295.1 Trypanosoma brucei gambiense DAL972
CAAGTGTCTCAAAACTGCCTGTACAGCTTATTTTTGGGACACGGCCATGCTTTCAACTAACGCTATTATTAGAACAGTTTCTGTACTATATTGGTATGAGAAGCTCCCAGTAGCAGCTGGGCCAACACACGCATTGTGCTGTTGGTTCCTGCCGCATACTGCGGGAATCTGGAAGGTGGGGTCGGATGACCTCCACTCTTTTTATTTTTTTTATTTTTTTTCATTTATTTTTTTTTTGATCTTTATTTGCTACGCTGACACACACACGCAAACACGCACACGCACACGCACACTCACACTCACTCATATATATATATATATATATATTTATTTATTTATTTGTTTATTTATTTATTTATTTATTTATTTATATGCAAATATAATTATACTATAGCTTATGGTTTTCTTGCATATCTGTATAAGCGCGTTGGGGTTCTCGATGGGCGCTTTCATGGCTTATACGTGCTCGTTTCTCCCGTTCATTTTTACGCAGTCGGACAATTTCATGTCGCTCTTACCATTGCAATTACTCATTTTCACTTTACACATCACTTTCTTACACATATAGGCGCTTTAAAGTCTGCTGCCCGCCGTTTTCAATGGCGGTCGGCATGCCCCTCTACATGTCTACTGAGCAGGCGAACGGGCCCCGGCATGGCAACACCAAATATCCCCTTTCAGGGTTTTGCCTCATTTTGCCGATGTTCTTAACCTGGTTATACCCGCAATATGCCAGCTGCACCCTCAGTTCGTGATGTTATATACTTTTCCAATTTTGGGGCCGGCCCCCGCCCAAACACCACCCGCCGCTAATAAACGGCGGCAGCAATAACAGCGAGCATGCCGCCGGCCAGCCACAGAGCCGAAAGAAGCCGGCCTGCGCGCCCCTATTCATGTTATTAGCCGCCATTAAGCATTATATTACACTCAGCTCAACCGTCCTTCTTCTTTGCGTTGTTGTTGTTGCCGTTGTGTTCTATATAAAGTTTATCGGCAGAGGCGCCCCTGGCTCCTCCCCATCACCCCCTGCCCACCCTCCAAAATCTGGCCGCCGCCGGCTGGTCCTGGCACGCCCCAGAAACGCGTTTCTTTTATTGTTGGTTGATTGCCTTAATGTTCTGTTGCAGATGGCGATTCACCATTAAGCATTTAATATTTTAGAAATAAGAGAGCGCTGGTAAAAGACGGCGGGTCGCCGCCCACATGGTGGTTGCCGCTATGCACGATACCCCATGTAGTATATATGCGGCCCCGCTTATTCCGCCACCCTCCCCCATAACGGCTTAAGCACAAGACCCCTTTGTTTCCCATAGGTCTACCGACACATTTCTGGCACGACAGTAAAATATGGCAAGTGTCTCAAAACTGCCTGTACAGCTTATTTTTGGGACACAGCCATGCTTTCAACTAACGCTATTATTAGAACAGTTTCTGTACTATATTGGTATGAGAAGCTCCCAGTAGCAGCTGGGCCAACACACGCATTGTGCTGTTGGTTCCTGCCGCATACTGCGGGAATCTGGAAGGTGGGGTCGGATGACCTCCACTCTTTTTATTTTTTTTATTTTTTTTCATTTATTTTTTTTTTTGATCTTTATTTGCTACGCTGACACACACACGCAAACACGCACACGCACACTCACACTCACTCATATATATTTATTTATTTATTTATTTATTTGTTTGTTTGTTTGTTTGTTTATTTATATGCAAATATAATTATACTATAGCTTATGGTTTTCTTGCATATCTGTATAAGCGCGTTGGGGTTCTCGATGGGCGCTTTCATGGCTTATACGTGCTCGTTTCTCCCGTTCATTTTTACGCAGTCGGACAATTTCATGTCGCTCTTACCATTGCAATTACTCATTTTCACTTTACACATCACTTTCTTACACATATAGGCGCTTTAAAGTCTGCTGCCCGCCGTTTTCAATGGCGGTCGGCATGCCCCTCTACATGTCTACTGAGCAGGCGAACGGGCCCCGGCATGGCAACACCAAATATCCCCTTTCAGGGTTTTGCCTCATTTTGCCGATGTTCTTAACCTGGTTATACCCGCAATATGCCAGCTGCACCCTCAGTTCGTGATGTTATATACTTTTCCAATTTTGGGGCCGGCCCCCGCCCAAACACCACCCGCCGCTAATAAACGGCGGCAGCAATAACAGCGAGCATGCCGCCGGCCAGCCACAGAGCCGAAAGAAGCCGGCCTGCGCGCCCCTATTCAGGTAATTACCCGCCATTAACCATTATATTACACTCACCTCAACCGTCCTTCTTCTTTGCGTGGTGGTGGTGGCCGTGGGGTCCAAAATAAAGTTAATCGGCAAAGGCCCCCCTGGTTCCTCCCCATCACCCCTGGCCAACCTTCCAAAATCTGGCCCCCCCCGGCTGGTCCGGGCACGCCCCAAAAACCCTTTTCTTTAATTGTGGGTTGATTGCCTAAAGGTCCGGTTGCAAATGGCAATTCACCATTAACCATTTAAAATTTAAAAATTAAAAAACCGCTGGAAAAAAACGGCGGGTCGCCGCCCACTTGGGGTTTGCGCCTATCCACA
>NC_026742.1:1967722-1971283 GCF_000210295.1 Trypanosoma brucei gambiense DAL972
AAGTTTATCGGCAGGGGCGCCCCTGGCTCCTCCCCATCACCCCCTGCCCACCCTCCAAAATCTGGCCGCCGCCGGCTGGTCCTGGCACGCCCCAGAAACGCGTTTCTTTTATTGTTGGTTGATTGCCTTAATGTTCTGTTGCAGATGGCGATTCACCATTAAGCATTTAATATTTTAGAAATAAGAGAGCGCTGGTAAAAGACGGCGGGTCGCCGCCCACATGGTGGTTGCCGCTATGCACGATACCCCATGTAGTATATATGCGGCCCCGCTTATTCCGCCACCCTCCCCCATAACGGCTTAAGCACAAGACCCCTTTGTTTCCCATAGGTCTACCGACACATTTCTGGCACGACAGTAAAATATGGCAAGTGTCTCAAAACTGCCTGTACAGCTTATTTTTGGGACACAGCCATGCTTTCAACTAACGCTATTATTAGAACAGTTTCTGTACTATATTGGTATGAGAAGCTCCCAGTAGCAGCTGGGCCAACACACGCATTGTGCTGTTGGTTCCTGCCGCATACTGCGGGAATCTGGAAGGTGGGGTCGGATGACCTCCACTCTTTTTATTTTTTTTATTTTTTTTCATTTATTTTTTTTTTGATCTTTATTTGCTACGCTGACACACACACGCAAACACGCACACGCACACTCACACTCACTCATATATATATATATATATATTTATTTATTTATTTATTTATTTGTTTGTTTGTTTGTTTGTTTATTTATATGCAAATATAATTATACTATAGCTTATGGTTTTCTTGCATATCTGTATAAGCGCGTTGGGGTTCTCGATGGGCGCTTTCATGGCTTATACGTGCTCGTTTCTCCCGTTCATTTTTACGCAGTCGGACAATTTCATGTCGCTCTTACCATTGCAATTACTCATTTTCACTTTACACATCACTTTCTTACACATATAGGCGCTTTAAAGTCTGCTGCCCGCCGTTTTCAATGGCGGTCGGCATGCCCCTCTACATGTCTACTGAGCAGGCGAACGGGCCCCGGCATGGCAACACCAAATATCCCCTTTCAGGGTTTTGCCTCATTTTGCCGATGTTCTTAACCTGGTTATACCCGCAATATGCCAGCTGCACCCTCAGTTCGTGATGTTATATACTTTTCCAATTTTGGGGCCGGCCCCCGCCCAAACACCACCCGCCGCTAATAAACGGCGGCAGCAATAACAGCGAGCATGCCGCCGGCCAGCCACAGAGCCGAAAGAAGCCGGCCTGCGCGCCCCTATTCATGTTATTAGCCGCCATTAAGCATTATATTACACTCAGCTCAACCGTCCTTCTTCTTTGCGTTGTTGTTGTTGCCGTTGTGTTCTATATAAAGTTTATCGGCAGAGGCGCCCCTGGCTCCTCCCCATCACCCCCTGCCCACCCTCCAAAATCTGGCCGCCGCCGGCTGGTCCTGGCACGCCCCAGAAACGCGTTTCTTTTATTGTTGGTTGATTGCCTTAATGTTCTGTTGCAGATGGCGATTCACCATTAAGCATTTAATATTTTAGAAATAAGAGAGCGCTGGTAAAAGACGGCGGGTCGCCGCCCACATGGTGGTTGCCGCTATGCACGATACCCCATGTAGTATATATGCGGCCCCGCTTATTCCGCCACCCTCCCCCATAACGGCTTAAGCACAAGACCCCTTTGTTTCCCATAGGTCTACCGACACATTTCTGGCACGACAGTAAAATATGGCAAGTGTCTCAAAACTGCCTGTACAGCTTATTTTTGGGACACAGCCATGCTTTCAACTAACGCTATTATTAGAACAGTTTCTGTACTATATTGGTATGAGAAGCTCCCAGTAGCAGCTGGGCCAACACACGCATTGTGCTGTTGGTTCCTGCCGCATACTGCGGGAATCTGGAAGGTGGGGTCGGATGACCTCCACTCTTTTTATTTTTTTTATTTTTTTTCATTTATTTTTTTTTTGATCTTTATTTGCTACGCTGACACACACACGCAAACACGCACACGCACACTCACACTCACTCATATATATATATATATATATATATTTATTTATTTATTTATTTATTTGTTTGTTTGTTTGTTTGTTTGTTTATTTATATGCAAATATAATTATACTATAGCTTATGGTTTTCTTGCATATCTGTATAAGCGCGTTGGGGTTCTCGATGGGCGCTTTCATGGCTTATACGTGCTCGTTTCTCCCGTTCATTTTTACGCAGTCGGACAATTTCATGTCGCTCTTACCATTGCAATTACTCATTTTCACTTTACACATCACTTTCTTACACATATAGGCGCTTTAAAGTCTGCTGCCCGCCGTTTTCAATGGCGGTCGGCATGCCCCTCTACATGTCTACTGAGCAGGCGAACGGGCCCCGGCATGGCAACACCAAATATCCCCTTTCAGGGTTTTGCCTCATTTTGCCGATGTTCTTAACCTGGTTATACCCGCAATATGCCAGCTGCACCCTCAGTTCGTGATGTTATATACTTTTCCAATTTTGGGGCCGGCCCCCGCCCAAACACCACCCGCCGCTAATAAACGGCGGCAGCAATAACAGCGAGCATACCGCCGGCCAGCCACAGAGCCGAAAGAAGCCGGCCTGCGCGCCCCTATTCATGTTATTAGCCGCCATTAAGCATTATATTACACTCAGCTCAACCGTCCTTCTTCTTTGCGTTGTTGTTGTTGCCGTTGTGTTCTATATAAAGTTTATCGGCAGAGGCGCCCCTGGCTCCTCCCCATCACCCCCTGCCCACCCTCCAAAATCTGGCCGCCGCCGGCTGGTCCTGGAACGCCCCAGAAACGCGTTTCTTTTATTGTTGGTTGATTGCCTTAATGTTCTGTTGCAGATGGCGATTCACCATTAAGCATTTAATATTTTAGAAATAAGAGAGCGCTGGTAAAAGACGGCGGGTCGCCGCCCACATGGTGGTTGCCGCTATGCACGATACCCCATGTAGTATATATGCGGCCCCGCTTATTCCGCCACCCTCCCCCATAACGGCTTAAGCACAAGACCCCTTTGTTTCCCATAGGTCTACCGACACATTTCTGGCACGACAGTAAAATATGGCAAGTGTCTCAAAACTGCCTGTACAGCTTATTTTTGGGACACGGCCATGCTTTCAACTAACGCTATTATTAGAACAGTTTCTGTACTATATTGGTATGAGAAGCTCCCAGTAGCAGCTGGGCCAACACACGCATTGTGCTGTTGGTTCCTGCCGCATACTGCGGGAATCTGGAAGGTGGGGTCGGATGACCTCCACTCTTTTTATTTTTTTTATTTTTTTTCATTTATTTTTTTTTTTGATCTTTATTTGCTACGCTGACACACACACGCAAACACGCACACGCACACTCACACTCACTCATATATATATATATATATATTTATTTATTTATTTATTTATTTGTTTGTTTGTTTGTTTGTTTGTTTATTTATATGCAAATATAATTATACTATAGCTTATGGTTTTCTTGCATATCTGTATAAGCGCGTTGGGGTTCTCGATGGGCGCTTTCATGGCTTATACGTGCTCGTTTCTCCCGTTCATTTTTACC
>NC_026742.1:1971383-1975994 GCF_000210295.1 Trypanosoma brucei gambiense DAL972
CCACATATAGGCGCTTTAAAGTCTGCTGCCAGCCGTTTCAATGGCGGTCGGCATGCCCCTCTACATGTCTACTGAGCAGGCGAACGGGCCCCGGCATGGCAACACCAAATATCCCCTTTCAGGGTTTTGCCTCATTTTGCCGATGTTCTTAACCTGGTTATACCCGCAATATGCCAGCTGCACCCTCAGTTCGTGATGTTATATACTTTTCCAATTTTGGGGCCGGCCCCCGCCCAAACACCACCCGCCGCTAATAAACGGCGGCAGCAATAACAGCGAGCATACCGCCGGCCAGCCACAGAGCCGAAAGAAGCCGGCCTGCGCGCCCCTATTCATGTTATTAGCCGCCATTAAGCATTATATTACACTCAGCTCAACCGTCCTTCTTCTTTGCGTTGTTGTTGTTGCCGTTGTGTTCTATATAAAGTTTATCGGCAGAGGCGCCCCTGGCTCCTCCCCATCACCCCCTGCCCACCCTCCAAAATCTGGCCGCCGCCGGCTGGTCCTGGCACGCCCCAGAAACGCGTTTCTTTTATTGTTGGTTGATTGCCTTAATGTTCTGTTGCAGATGGCGATTCACCATTAAGCATTTAATATTTTAGAAATAAGAGAGCGCTGGTAAAAGACGGCGGGTCGCCGCCCACATGGTGGTTGCCGCTATGCACGATACCCCATGTAGTATATATGCGGCCCCGCTTATTCCGCCACCCTCCCCCATAACGGCTTAAGCACAAGACCCCTTTGTTTCCCATAGGTCTACCGACACATTTCTGGCACGACAGTAAAATATGGCAAGTGTCTCAAAACTGCCTGTACAGCTTATTTTTGGGACACAGCCATGCTTTCAACTAACGCTATTATTAGAACAGTTTCTGTACTATATTGGTATGAGAAGCTCCCAGTAGCAGCTGGGCCAACACACGCATTGTGCTGTTGGTTCCTGCCGCATACTGCGGGAATCTGGAAGGTGGGGTCGGATGACCTCCACTCTTTTTATTTTTTTTATTTTTTTTATTTTTTTTATTTTTTTTATTTTTTTTCATTTATTTTTTTTTTGATCTTTATTTGCTACGCTGACACACACACGCAAACACGCACACGCACACTCACACTCACTCATATATATATATATATATATATATATATATTTATTTATTTATTTATTTATTTATTTGTTTGTTTGTTTGTTTGTTTATTTATATGCAAATATAATTATACTATAGCTTATGGTTTTCTTGCATATCTGTATAAGCGCGTTGGGGTTCTCGATGGGCGCTTTCATGGCTTATACGTGCTCGTTTCTCCCGTTCATTTTTACGCAGTCGGACAATTTCATGTCGCTCTTACCATTGCAATTACTCATTTTCACTTTACACATCACTTTCTTACACATATAGGCGCTTTAAAGTCTGCTGCCAGCCGTTTTCAATGGCGGTCGGCATGCCCCTCTACATGTCTACTGAGCAGGCGAACGGGCCCCGGCATGGCAACACCAAATATCCCCTTTCAGGGTTTTGCCTCATTTTGCCGATGTTCTTAACCTGGTTATACCCGCAATATGCCAGCTGCACCCTCAGTTCGTGATGTTATATACTTTTCCAATTTTGGGGCCGGCCCCCGCCCAAACACCACCCGCCGCTAATAAACGGCGGCAGCAATAACAGCGAGCATACCGCCGGCCAGCCACAGAGCCGAAAGAAGCCGGCCTGCGCGCCCCTATTCACGTTATTAGCCGCCATTAAGCATTATATTACACTCAGCTCAACCGTCCTTCTTCTTTGCGTTGTTGTTGTTGCCGTTGTGTTCTATATAAAGTTTATCGGCAGAGGCGCCCCTGGCTCCTCCCCATCACCCCCTGCCCACCCTCCAAAATCTGGCCGCCGCCGGCTGGTCCTGGAACGCCCCAGAAACGCGTTTCTTTTATTGTTGGTTGATTGCCTTAATGTTCTGTTGCAGATGGCGATTCACCATTAAGCATTTAATATTTTAGAAATAAGAGAGCGCTGGTAAAAGACGGCGGGTCGCCGCCCACATGGTGGTTGCCGCTATGCACGATACCCCATGTAGTATATATGCGGCCCCGCTTATTCCGCCACCCTCCCCCATAACGGCTTAAGCACAAGACCCCTTTGTTTCCCATAGGTCTACCGACACATTTCTGGCACGACAGTAAAATATGGCAAGTGTCTCAAAACTGCCTGTACAGCTTATTTTTGGGACACGGCCATGCTTTCAACTAACGCTATTATTAGAACAGTTTCTGTACTATATTGGTATGAGAAGCTCCCAGTAGCAGCTGGGCCAACACACGCATTGTGCTGTTGGTTCCTGCCGCATACTGCGGGAATCTGGAAGGTGGGGTCGGATGACCTCCACTCTTTTTATTTTTTTTATTTTTTTTCATTTATTTTTTTTTTGATCTTTATTTGCTACGCTGACACACACACGCAAACACGCACACGCACACTCACACTCACTCATATATATTTATTTATTTATTTATTTATTTGTTTGTTTGTTTGTTTGTTTATTTATATGCAAATATAATTATACTATAGCTTATGGTTTTCTTGCATATCTGTATAAGCGCGTTGGGGTTCTCGATGGGCGCTTTCATGGCTTATACGTGCTCGTTTCTCCCGTTCATTTTTACGCAGTCGGACAATTTCATGTCGCTCTTACCATTGCAATTACTCATTTTCACTTTACACATCACTTTCTTACACATATAGGCGCTTTAAAGTCTGCTGCCCGCCGTTTTCAATGGCGGTCGGCATGCCCCTCTACATGTCTACTGAGCAGGCGAACGGGCCCCGGCATGGCAACACCAAATATCCCCTTTCAGGGTTTTGCCTCATTTTGCCGATGTTCTTAACCTGGTTATACCCGCAATATGCCAGCTGCACCCTCAGTTCGTGATGTTATATACTTTTCCAATTTTGGGGCCGGCCCCCGCCCAAACACCACCCGCCGCTAATAAACGGCGGCAGCAATAACAGCGAGCATGCCGCCGGCCAGCCACAGAGCCGAAAGAAGCCGGCCTGCGCGCCCCTATTCATGTTATTAGCCGCCATTAAGCATTATATTACACTCAGCTCAACCGTCCTTCTTCTTTGCGTTGTTGTTGTTGCCGTTGTGTTCTATATAAAGTTTATCGGCAGAGGCGCCCCTGGCTCCTCCCCATCACCCCCTGCCCACCCTCCAAAATCTGGCCGCCGCCGGCTGGTCCTGGCACGCCCCAGAAACGCGTTTCTTTTATTGTTGGTTGATTGCCTTAATGTTCTGTTGCAGATGGCGATTCACCATTAAGCATTTAATATTTTAGAAATAAGAGAGCGCTGGTAAAAGACGGCGGGTCGCCGCCCACATGGTGGTTGCCGCTATGCACGATACCCCATGTAGTATATATGCGGCCCCGCTTATTCCGCCACCCTCCCCCATAACGGCTTAAGCACAAGACCCCTTTGTTTCCCATAGGTCTACCGACACATTTCTGGCACGACAGTAAAATATGGCAAGTGTCTCAAAACTGCCTGTACAGCTTATTTTTGGGACACAGCCATGCTTTCAACTAACGCTATTATTAGAACAGTTTCTGTACTATATTGGTATGAGAAGCTCCCAGTAGCAGCTGGGCCAACACACGCATTGTGCTGTTGGTTCCTGCCGCATACTGCGGGAATCTGGAAGGTGGGGTCGGATGACCTCCACTCTTTTTATTTTTTTTATTTTTTTTCATTTATTTTTTTTTTGATCTTTATTTGCTACGCTGACACACACACGCAAACACGCACACGCACACTCACACTCACTCATATATATATATATATATATTATTTATTTATTTATTTATTTGTTTGTTTGTTTGTTTGTTTATTTATATGCAAATATAATTATACTATAGCTTATGGTTTTCTTGCATATCTGTATAAGCGCGTTGGGGTTCTCGATGGGCGCTTTCATGGCTTATACGTGCTCGTTTCTCCCGTTCATTTTTACGCAGTCGGACAATTTCATGTCGCTCTTACCATTGCAATTACTCATTTTCACTTTACACATCACTTTCTTACACATATAGGCGCTTTAAAGTCTGCTGCCCGCCGTTTTCAATGGCGGTCGGCATGCCCCTCTACATGTCTACTGAGCAGGCGAACGGGCCCCGGCATGGCAACACCAAATATCCCCTTTCAGGGTTTTGCCTCATTTTGCCGATGTTCTTAACCTGGTTATACCCGCAATATGCCAGCTGCACCCTCAGTTCGTGATGTTATATACTTTTCCAATTTTGGGGCCGGCCCCCGCCCAAACACCACCCGCCGCTAATAAACGGCGGCAGCAATAACAGCGAGCATACCGCCGGCCAGCCACAGAGCCGAAAGAAGCCGGCCTGCGCGCCCCTATTCATGTTATTAGCCGCCATTAAGCATTATATTACACTCAGCTCAACCGTCCTTCTTCTTTGCGTTGTTGTTGTTGCCGTTGTGTTCTATATAAAGTTTATCGGCAGAGGCGCCCCTGGCTCCTCCCCATCACCCCCTGCCCACCCTCCAAAATCTGGACGCCGCCTGCTGGTCTTGGCACGCCACAAAAACGCGTTTTTTTTATTGTTGG
>NC_026742.1:1976094-1980391 GCF_000210295.1 Trypanosoma brucei gambiense DAL972
TACCAAATATCCCCTTTCAGGGTTTTGCCTCATTTTGCCGATGTTCTTAACCTGGTTATACCCGCAATATGCCAGCTGCACCCTCAGTTCGTGATGTTATATACTTTTCCAATTTTGGGGCCGGCCCCCGCCCAAACACCACCCGCCGCTAATAAACGGCGGCAGCAATAACAGCGAGCATACCGCCGGCCAGCCACAGAGCCGAAAGAAGCCGGCCTGCGCGCCCCTATTCATGTTATTAGCCGCCATTAAGCATTATATTACACTCAGCTCAACCGTCCTTCTTCTTTGCGTTGTTGTTGTTGCCGTTGTGTTCTATATAAAGTTTATCGGCAGAGGCGCCCCTGGCTCCTCCACATCACCCCCTGCCCACCCACCAAAATCTGGCCGCCGCCGGCTGGTCCTGGAACGCCCCAGAAACGCGTTTCTTTTATTGTTGGTTGATTGCCTTAATGTTCTGTTGCAGATGGCGATTCACCATTAAGCATTTAATATTTTAGAAATAAGAGAGCGCTGGTAAAAGACGGCGGGTCGCCGCCCACATGGTGGTTGCCGCTATGCACGATACCCCATGTAGTATATATGCGGCCCCGCTTATTCCGCCACCCTCCCCCATAACGGCTTAAGCACAAGACCCCTTTGTTTCCCATAGGTCTACCGACACATTTCTGGCACGACA
The DNA here is from genome assembly GCF_000210295.1 of Trypanosoma brucei gambiense DAL972. Taxonomy (NCBI): domain Eukaryota; phylum Euglenozoa; class Kinetoplastea; order Trypanosomatida; family Trypanosomatidae; genus Trypanosoma; species Trypanosoma brucei. Next base: position 1,976,774 of record NC_026742.1, read on the forward strand.
GTAAAATATGGCAAGTGTCTCAAAACTGCCTGTACAGCTTATTTTTGGGACACGGCCATGCTTTCAACTAACGCTATTATTAGAACAGTTTCTGTACTATATTGGTATGAGAAGCTCCCAGTAGGAATTATCCGTACTTGGGGTCAATTTTCGGGAAGAGAAAAAAAGTAAGAAATCGCTGCATTTATGATATCGATAGGAAAGGAAGGAAAACCTCAAAACCAAAAAAAGTCTTGTTTTGGGGGTTCGAACCCGGACCTCCAAAACACAAACACAATTAGGAGAGGAGTGTTGCCAGTTGGGCTATTTCGACAAATCGGAGGAAAAATTGAAAATTTATGCTCAGATGAAATATACCAAATCGTACACATCGAAGAGAAAAAACATAGGTGTACAAACGGTGCACACGTAGAAAAAAGTAGCGGAATTGATAGATCTCAGGTAAATAAATCCATTAAAGAAATCAGCGGATCATTTTCTTTCTTGGGACAGAATATCGGGAGGTTGGATGTCAAAAAGTCACCCGAAAATGAATATTTGGAAAAAAACAACTGTGGTCAAAACGACATAACGACCACAAAAAATTGTCGCTACGCAGACTTTCGTAGCGCATTTGAAAGGGCTCGACCAGCCCAATGCATGAGTAACAACGGTTACTGCGACAAAGAGGTCACAAAAAAATTAGGTGCTGCCGAACCTAAAATTTTTTCAAAAAATGGAAATTTTGAAAAAATTAACCGTGGTCAAATCGACATGACGACCACAAAAAAATGTCGCTACGCAGACTTTCGTAGCGCATTTGAAAGGGCTCGACCAGCCCAATGCATGAGTAACAACGGTTACTGCGACAAAGAGGTCACAAAAAAATTAGGTGCTGCCGAACCTAAAATTTTTTCAAAAAATGGAAATTTTGAAAAAATTAACCGTGGTCAAATCGACATGACGACCACAAAAAAATGTCGCTACGCAGACTTTCGTAGCGCATTTGAAAGGGCTCGACCAGCCCAATGCATGAGTAACAACGGTTACTGCGACAAAGAGGTCACAAAAAAATTAGGTGCTGCCGAACCTAAAATTTTTTCAAAAAATGGAAATTTTGAAAAAATTAACCGTGGTCAAATCGACATGACGACCACAAAAAAATGTCGCTACGCAGACTTTCGTAGCGCATTTGAAAGGGCTCGACCAGCCCAATGCATGAGTAACAACGGTTACTCTGACAAAGAGGTCATAAGAAAATTAGGTGCTGCCGAACCTAAAATTTTTTCAAAAAATGGAAATTTTGAAAAAATTAACCGTGGTCAAATCGACATGACGACCACAAAAAAATGTCGCTACGCAGACTTTCGTAGCGCATTTGAAAGGGCTCGACCAGCCCAATGCATGAGTAACAACGGTTACTCTGACAAAGAGGTCATAAGAAAATTAGGTGCTGCCGAACCTAAAATTTTTTCAAAAAATGGAAATTTTGAAAAAATTAACCGTGGTCAAATCGACATGACGACCACAAAAAAATGTCGCTACGCAGACTTTCGTAGCGCATTTGAAAGGGCTCGACCAGCCCAATGCATGAGTAACAACGGTTACTCTGACAAAGAGGTCATAAGAAAAATAGGTGCTGCCGAACCTAAAATTTTTTCAAAAAATGGAAATTTTGAAAAAATTAACCGTGGTCAAATCGACATGACGACCACAAAAAAATGTCGCTACGCAGACTTTCGTAGCGCATTTGAAAGGGCTCGACCAGCCCAATGCATGAGTAACAACGGTTACTCTGACAAAGAGGTCATAAGAAAAATAGGGGCGGTTGGAAAAGAAAAATGCTCAAAAAATAAGGAAAAAGAGCAAATTTCGCAGACCGACAAAAACGAGACAAATGGTTTCTACGCAGACTTCCGTAGCGCATTTACACGGAATGAACGAGTAGAATTAGGCAATAACAACGGTTATTGTCATAACGAAGCGACAAGAAATATAGAGAGGGGGAAAAAGCCGAAAACATCAAAAATTGATGAAAAAAGGCAAATTTCCAACATTGCAGCTGGTCGAAAAAGTGATCACTACGAAGATCCGAGTAGTGCATTTTCACGAATTTCAATAGACCATTGCAATGCTCAAATAAAAATTGGTCGCAAAAAAAATGGTTAGAAACTTGAGGTCATCTGAACCTCAAAAAATTTCAAGGTTCCCAAGGCACCATGGGGAAGGAAAAAAGGTGTCTCCTCCGGCTTTGAACCTGCAGTGGCCAGGACAGAAGCAGGTAGCGTCGGCAGTTGCGCCACAAATTAGAAAAAGCGCGACACCGAAAAAGAACAACACAAACATCCACCGGAACTGTAGGAAACACCTTAGGAAAGAAGGTGATTGGTGGATAGTAGAGGGCGGGCAAAGCGACAAGAAAGCCGCCCATTCCCCTCTCAAAACGAAACCGGTAAATAAGGAGGGGAACCGGAAGAAGTACGGCAGACCACCGCGTGAGGTAGAAGGGAAATGGCTTACCTCCCTCATTGCGGCAACGACTGAGGCCGTATTACGCCAACTGGGGAAGGGAAAATCCCCAACAGCCCACACGAAGTCGAACCAGAGTAGAGTCCCGCTGCAGCACTCTGAGAAAACGGCTAAGGGCATCAAATACGCGACGCCCCAACCAAAAAAGAAAGAACATGAGCAGCGGAAAGAGCTCCCCCGTCGGCCCCCAACCAAGAGGAGCCATGGCGCTAACAAAGGGCAGGGAGCGCCAGTAAGAGCCCCTACGAAGACACAAGGGAAGGGGGAAGAACAACCCCACACAATGCGAACATGGGCACAGGTGGCAGCACCGAAGAAACAAAAGGTGACAAGTAAACCACCCATGGTTCAAAAAAAAAAGGCACAGGGGGAAAAGAAAGGGGCAGCGGCCAACCCCTTCCACTGGGAGCTACAGGTGGAGCAGCTTCTCAAGGATGCGGAACAGATACGCGAAAGCATGTACATTCGCTTTCTCCACGTTCGGCAGAGTTGGTGGAGCACATGCTTCAAAGCCCACATGGAGTTCCACTGCCCAGTGTGTGGTTTCGCGCACCCGGAAGAAACCATAACAGTAACACACTGCAGGCAGCAACACCCCCAGGAGGGCCGCCTGATTCCCTACACCCTGACAACAACAGGGAATCAGGTGCAGTTCGCAGGTCCCTCCTGCTCACTTTCGGCGGTGGTGGCTATCCTCTCACATATGGAGGAAGAGAAAAATTTCCACCCTATTATCCGCCGAAGCTACCAGTCCCCGAGCAAGGAGACTACCCAAACGCTCGTTCAGGCATTGGGACTGGAGCTCCCCACAGCCCCCATCACTGCGATAGAAGCGCTGGCCCACCATGACCAGATGATCCGGCAGCTGTTGGAGGCACCCGCAACGACGGCACGACAATGCGGGCATTGTGGGGTAAATGAGCTAATGGAAGGGCCTTCCAACCCCGGGGAAAATTTGGGGATAATCTCCGTAAACCCCAACACATGCGAGTCGATCGAGCTGACGAATCAGATCCTCGCGAAGACATATACGACATCCTGGACAGATATGGAGGTCGTATGCACGGGGGAACGGAAGAATATGGCCCACCGGCCTACCCCGACGTTGAT
>NC_026742.1:1980492-1984560 GCF_000210295.1 Trypanosoma brucei gambiense DAL972
TGTTATATACTTTTCCAATTTTGGGGCCGGCACCCGCCCAAACACCACCCGCCGTTAATAAACGGCGGCAGCAATAACAGCGAGCATGCCGCCGGCCAGCCACAGAGCCGAAAGAAGCCGGCCTGCGCGCCCCTATTCATGTTATTAGCCGCCATTAAGCATTATATTACACTCAGCTCAACCGTCCTTCTTCTTTGCGTTGTTGTTGTTGCCGTTGTGTTCTATATAAAGTTTATCGGCAGAGGCGCCCCTGGCTCCTCCCCATCACCCCCTGCCCACCCTACAAAATCTGGCCGCCGCCGGCTGGTCCTGGCACGCCCCAGAAACGCGTTTCTTTTATTGTTGGTTGATTGCCTTAATGTTCTGTTGCAGATGGCGATTCACCATTAAGCATTTAATATTTTAGAAATAAGAGAGCGCTGGTAAAAGACGGCGGGTCGCCGCCCACATGGTGGTAGCCGCTATGCACGATACCCCATGTAGTATATATGCGGCCCCGCTTATTCCGCCACCCTCCCCCATAACGGCTTAAGCACAAGACCCCTTTGTTTCCCATAGGTCTACCGACACATTTCTGGCACGACAGTAAAATATGGCAAGTGTCTCAAAACTGCCTGTACAGCTTATTTTTGGGACACAGCCATGCTTTCAACTAACGCTATTATTAGAACAGTTTCTGTACTATATTGGTATGAGAAGCTCCCAGTAGGAATTATCCGTACTTGGGGTCAATTTTCGGGAAGAGAAAGAAGTAAGAAATTGCTGCATTTATGATATCGATAGGAAAGGAAGGAAAACCTCAAAACCAAAAAAAGTCTTGTTTTGGGGGTTCGAACCCGGACCTCCAAAACACAAACACAATTAGGAGAGGAGTGTTGCCAGTTGGGCTATTTCGACAAATTGGAGGAAAAATTGAAAATTTATGCTCAGATGAAATATACCAAATCGTACACATCGAAGAGAAAAAACATAGGTGTACAAACGGTGCACACGTAGAAAAAAGTAGCGGAATTGATAGATCTCAGGTAAATAAATCCATTAAAGAAATCAGCGGATCATTTTCTTTCTTGGGACAGAATATCGGGAGGTTGGATGTCAAAAAGTCACCCGAAAATGGAAATTTTGAAAAAATTAACCGTGGTCAAATCGACATGACGACCACAAAAAAATGTCGCTACGCAGACTTTCGTAGCGCATTTGAAAGGGCTCGACCAGCCCAATGCATGAGTAACAACGGTTACTGCGACAAAGAGGTCACAAAAAAATTAGGTGCTGCCGAACCTAAAATTTTTTCAAAAAATGGAAATTTTGAAAAAATTAACCGTGGTCAAATCGACATGACGACCACAAAAAAATGTCGCTACGCAGACTTTCGTAGCGCATTTGAAAGGGCTCGACCAGCCCAATGCATGAGTAACAACGGTTACTGCGACAAAGAGGTCACAAAACAATTAGGTGCTGTCGAACCTAAAATTTTTTCAAAAAATGGAAATTTTGAAAAAATTAACCGTGGTCAAATCGACATGACGACCACAAAAAAATGTCGCTACGCAGACTTTCGTAGCGCATTTGAAAGGGCTCGACCAGCCCAATGCATGAGTAACAACGGTTACTGCGACAAAGAGGTCACAAAAAAATTAGGTGCTGCCGAACCTAAAATTTTTTCAAAAAATGGAAATTTTGAAAAAATTAACCGTGGTCAAATCGACATGACGACCACAAAAAAATGTCGCTACGCAGACTTTCGTAGCGCATTTGAAAGGGCTCGACCAGCCCAATGCATGAGTAACAACGGTTACTGCGACAAAGAGGTCACAAAAAAATTAGGTGCTGCCGAACCTAAAATTTTTTCAAAAAATGGAAATTTTGAAAAAATTAACCGTGGTCAAATCGACATGACGACCACAAAAAAATGTCGTTACGCAGACTTTCGTAGCGCATTTGAAAGGGCTCGACCAGCCCAATGCATGAGTAACAACGGTTACTCCGACAAAGAGGTCATAAAAAAATTAGGGGCGGTTGGAAAAGAAAAATGCTCCAAAAATAAGGAAAAAGAGCAATTTTCGCAGGCCGACAAAAATGATACACATGGTTCTACGCAGACTTCCGTAGCGCATTTACACGGAATGAACGAGTAGAATTAGGCAATAACAACGGTTATTGTCATAACGAAGCGACAAGAAATATAGAGAGGGGGAAAAAGCCGAAAACATCAAAAATTGATGAAAAAAGGCAAATTTCCAACATTGCAGCTGGTCGAAAAAGTGATCACTACGAAGATCCGAGTAGTGCATTTTCACGAATTTCAATAGACCATTGCAATGCTCAAATAAAAATTGGTCGCAAAAAAATGGTTAGAAACTTGAGGTCATCTGAACCTCAAAAAATTTCAAGGTTCCCAAGGCACCATGGGGAAGGAAAAAAGGTGTCTCCTCCGGCTTTGAACCTGCAGTGGCCAGGACAGAAGCAGGTAGCGTCGGCAGTTGCGCCACAAATTAGAAAAAGCGCGACACCGAAAAAGAACAACACAAACATCCACCGGAACTGTAGGAAACACCTTAGGAAAGAAGGTGATTGGTGGATAGTAGAGGGCGGGCAAAGCCACAAGAAAGCCGCCCATTCCCCTCTCAAAACGAAACCGGTAAATAAGGAGGGGAACCGGAAGAAGTACGGCAGACCACCGCGTGAGGTAGAAGGGAAATGGCTTACCTCCCTCATTGCGGCAACGACTGAGGCCGTATTACGCCAACTGGGGAAGGGAAAATCCCCAACAGCCCACACGAAGTCGAACCAGAGTAGAGTCCCGCTGCAGCACTCTGAGAAAACGGCTAAGGGCATCAAATACGCGACGCCCCAACCAAAAAAGAAAGAACATGAGCAGCGGAAAGAGCTCCCCCGTCGGCCCCCAACCAAGAGGAGCCACGGCGCTAACAAAGGGCAGGGAGCGCCAGTAAGAGCCCCTGCGAAGACACAAGGGAAGGGGGAAGAACAACCCCACACAATGCGAACATGGGCACAGGTGGCAGCACCGAAGAAACAAAAGGTGACAAGTAAACCACCCATGGCTCAAAAAAAAAAGGCACAGGGGGAAAAGAAAGGGGCAGCGGCCAACCCCTTCCACTGGGAGCTACAGGTGGAGCAGCTTCTCAAGGATGCGGAACAGATACGCGAAAGCATGTACATTCGCTTTCTCCACGTTCGGCAGAGTTGGTGGAGCACATGCTTCAAAGTCCACATGGAGTTCCACTGCCCAGTGTGTGGTTTCGCGCACCCGGAAGAAACCATAACAGTAACACACTGCAGGCAGCAACACCCCCAGGAGGGCCGCCTGATTCCCTACACCCTGACAACAACAGGGAATCAGGTGCAGTTTGCAGGTCCCTCCTGCTCACTTTCGGCGGTGGTGGCTATCCTCTCACATATGGAGGAAGAGAAAAATTTCCACCCTATTATCCGCCGAAGCTACCAGTCCCCGAGCAAGGAGACTACCCAAACGCTCGTTCAGGCATTGGGACTGGAGCTCCCCACAGCCCCCATCACTGCGATAGAAGCGCTGGCCCACCATGACCAGATGATCCGGCAGCTGTTGGAGGCACCCGCAACGACGGCACGACAATGCGGGCATTGTGGGGTAAATGAGCTAATGGAAGGGCCTTCCAACCCCGGGGAAAATTTGGGGATAATCTCCGTAAACCCCAACACATGCGAGTCGATCGAGCTGACGAATCAGATCCTCGCGAAGACATATACGACCTCCTGGACAGATATGGAGGTCGTATGCACGGGGGAACGGAAGAATATGGCCCACCGGCCTACCCCGACGTTGATCACCCACTCCAAGACGTTCGGGGAAATGGTGGTCATCGATATTGGAACGTGGGGGAACGAAGCGGTGGGTTTGAAACGCATCCTCCACGAGATCCTGTTACCCCACGGGAACGGCACGGCAACATACAAACTCGTGGGCGCCGTGATCGCACCAACACCGTTCCACGTGGTAGCGGCAATACCCCAACAGACCAGGAAACGTCGCTGGGATATCCTGGATGGTATGGGTCCGCCGCACCG
>NC_026742.1:1984660-2008837 GCF_000210295.1 Trypanosoma brucei gambiense DAL972
TGTGGCGGGGGGGCCTTTTAAAGCATATGAGTTGGGGAGGTTTTCCTTTTACTCATGGGGAGGGGAAATTTCCCTTTTTCTTTCCGACATTTTTTTTTGCCTTTCAGCCTTTTTCCTTGTTACCTTTTTTTTTGAAACAACGGTGGGTATTTGGGAATTTTTGCCGATTTTGGAAAGAGCTTCCCTAATGGTTTAGAAAATTTAGGGGTCAAAGGCAAAAATTCCGGGGGGGGAAAATTCCTCATTGCCTTTTTAGGGGCAAGTATTCAAAATTTGATCACATGGAAGCTTTCAACCATTTTGGATGATCAGAGCACGTATTTCAACTTATTCAACGAGATCTTTCCACTGTATATAACACCGATTCTTCAAAGAAATTGTTTTAAAGGCCACAGCGGGGGAAGGGCAAAAACAGGAAAATTATATGAAAAAATGAAGGATCGAAAATGAGTTTGACGATATTGAAAAACCTAACCATTTCGACTGGTCAGATAGTGCTTTTCAAAGATCTCAATTGAGTTATTTTTAAACACAATATCTGACCGGTCGTAATGGTTAGGTTTTTCAATATCGTTCGAACTCATTTTAATTTATACTTTGTGCCTTCCCCCCATTTGTGGGTGACTTTCTTTTTCAGGTCCCCTCATCTTTTCTTCCACATGTTGAAAAGGATAACCATAGCGCAATATAGATATACATATCCAAGGCCAGTGAAATCCTCTTTCTTTGAATACACCATGATTTATTTCTTTAAAGGCTAACGTTTAATTTATTATCTTCTGGCGCTGAATATAATTTTTTTCTTCTCCATTTTTTAGTCTCTTTTTTCTGAGGTGGCCAGCCTTACCTTTTTTAGCTTCGACCAGTGGAGAATGGTTCGAACCGCCAGATGTGTTTCTCCTAATTCAAAATTATCTCGTTTCCGTAAAGTCGTTACACGCAATATCAATCGTCAAGGCAGATTTAAAAAACTGTTCTAATAGTATCTTATCACTTATTTTCATTGGGTTTTCTGTTTCCATATATTATTTTAGAGCCTTCTGGCTTTCTCCATTGCCTCTGCCGCGCTGTAAACGTGAACATTCCCGCGGAGGACGGCTGCCACCACATCCGCAGTTATCCCGTCGAATGCGGTGGTTACCGTAAGTCGGTGGTCCTGGCCCCGGAGGACGCGGCGAAGCCAGTCACGACTTTTGCCGAAAATAGCACCGTTTGTAAGCATAACAAATGGTGCGAAGGCCAGTCCATTTTGTATCGCCCAGTAGCTGTACTTGCGCTCCTTTTCCTGGAAGCGCACCAATGCGGCTTTCATTGGATCTGCCGCAGCTACTGAGCGCTGACCTTGGGCGGTGTTTCCGACGGTCACGCGCCCTGGATACGTCACCGTGATGTCCGTCACCGCGTACGTATCCAACCCCGCAATGAGGATGTCCGGCCTCCTCTTGCTCACCTCATTTAGGCGTGGTTCCGTCGCGCACTGGAACCCACAGAGGCGAAGGCCGTTTGCGAACACGCTGTTAATGATGTCGTGTCGCATCTGCCTGGGTTTATTGTGCACTTTGGTGCACGTGTGGATGTGGTGATTGCTCGCGTCTTCACCACATAGGCATTTGACCCCCTCCGGTAGTACCCTCACAAGTAAACGTTCCCGCAGGTACACTCCGAAAGTGGCATCGTCCAGCCTCACCTGAGCATCCGTGAGGGGCCTGCCAGCTCCGGCGGCGGTATTGGCTGTAAAGACTTGACGATCAGCACCCCCAAGGGTGGCGTAGAGGTCGTCTTGCTGTCTTTGGTCAGCCTCCTCCGTCTTCCTCTGCTGGAGACCTTTCTCTCCGGCGCACTGGTGGGCGTACTCTGCCACTTGGGCCATCCGCCTAATTCCACAGCCGCCCATGCTTACGGGCAGCGCCGCTATATTCCGGGCCCTTTCGGTCATGGGTTGCCCGAGAATATGCTCCATTACCTGGGTGGTCCTCTCATCGAACCAGGAAGCCACCTGGTGTGTGTGTTGCATATCGTGGTTCCGCAACAGGAATGTGATCCTTGGCATTGCCGACATCGCCAGAATCCTCCATCGTGTCCTGTTGTAGAGGGGTAGCTCCACGATTGCCTTGAAGAGGCGGTCTGTTTCCATCGCCTTCTTCTCCACCCCCTCCCGAATCTCCTCGCTCATTGGATCCGGGGCCACGTACGCTCCAAGAACTCGCGCACACGCCTTCACCGCTGTCCCAAAGCCTGTGTCCCCAGTCAGTTCGAGGACCTCGGTTTTGTCCGCATTGTTGACGATTCCGAGTTTCTCTATCTGTTGGGCTATCGTCTTGTAAGCATGTTGTACCTTATCTGGTGTTGCTTGTACCATGATATCGAGTAGATACGCCGTAAAGTGCTTGTTGGATTCTTTGCTGCGAGTCATGAAGCGTTTTTAGAGTGGTGATCGAAAAAACCAAGGACTCTAGTGCCATCCCCTGTCTTACTCTCTTCCCGTATATTGCCATTTTTGGCGGAGTCGCCCGTTTTCGTAAAAGCTCACTGCTCCTGCTGATCCATTGAAGGGGTGGACGAGGCGCCCTGGCGGGGACCACGCAGCGTCTTCATACACTGCTGTCAGTTATGTGCGTCTGTGGATGGCATTGTACGCGGTCCGACCATCCAGCATTGCCACACTGTCCTGCAGCCACGTTATCTAATCTTTCGCAGCCGTTCGCCCTGAGTTGCATTGATCGGTCCAACACGCCTTTTCATATGGGGGCGGTGTTCGACTATATTGATGGTGAAATAGTGGCGAGTGGCGCCGGCTTTGCGTATACTCTATCCACCTCTGTTGTTCTGTCTTTTTTTGCTTGTTTTTTTGCTCTCTGCTATCATTAGGAGATGTAGAGAATCTTGTCAAGAAGTAGTTCTGCTCGGAGCGATGTTGCTATGCATTCTTCGTGGTTAGAGGGAATTCCCAATGGGCGAAGCAAATTAAAAGTGTCACAGATTTGCGTAACATGTCTACGTCGTGGGCACAGTCGCATGAACTGTGTGGGCTTCTGAAACCGCAATCTGGTATATTCCCGAAAAAAGCGCATGGTCGGTGGCGCCAAACCCACCGCCAAATGAGTGAATTCTGTGAACGGATGTCTTGTGAGCTGAGTTCGCAAGTGGATGACAGTAACAACGATAAAAAACATTGCACTGTAATGCGTGAAACAGCGAGGGTCAACGTCGTTTTTTTCCTGTTTTAACAAACCTCCAACCTTTATGCCCTCAGTATTGAAAGAAATAACGTTGCATTTACCGTGAAGGGGTGCATTCACACCGTTTGGAAGTTCAGATCACCGGAGTGGCAGTGAACAGTACGCCAAAAGCCTCCCCTCCCGTAGCGGTGCCGTGGCTGGTTGGAGAGGCATTGGTGAAGCGATCCTGAGCGTCCCTAAAAAGGAAGTGAAGGACAGGTGCTGAGCCGGTTTTGGACGCTCCATGTAATTTTCTGAGGAACTGTTGTTGTGCTTTACAACCGCTGCTACCACATGCAAATTGCTTTGCATAAGGGGAAGTTACACAATTTTGACTCGTTTGCGGATCGATCAAAAGTGGTGCAGCCCTCGGCACCCCGCTCTCTGTATCACAGCAACATGAATAACGGCAACACCCAGCATAAAAGGGAATCCCAGTGAACAAGTCCAATCCCTCTCCTTACACAGCTTCAGCACTTGTTGCCGCGGTGGGCTCAAATGTATTGCCCTCTCGTAGCCAAGAGCGGGGCGTCCGAAGAAGTAAGTTGATGAAGAAGGTTCTCCGAAAGGCACCGCTGAAGTGAATCAAAAACGAGAGGGCGAGGAAATGCCAGTAAGGGATAGAAAGGGATCTATAGGGTAAATTGGAGCTGAAGCTCAGTGTACCGGATGGTCTCATGAAGCAGGCAAAGTGTGGAAATCTACCAGAGCTCGGGTGTATGGTCTTAACGCATGTGACGCGAATGCATTCCGAGGCCACCGTGCGGGCTCTAGGATCTGTTTTGTGGCTGCGCAGCAAAACTGAAGGTGAAAATAGGAAACCACCGGCGTCCTCGCTGCGGCAGGACACCGGCAAGGTGAGTTTAGCTGCCGTTTTACCATGGGGGATGTGTACCGTTACGCAGAAAACAGCACTTGCACAGAGTTAGAGCGTGTAGGTCGGCAACCATTGAGCCATACAATCGAGTGCAGCGCTAGGGGAACGAGGAGGAAGCATTGGGTAGCAAATTTGAGTGAGCGCGCGCTGAATATCTGGGTGGGATTAGTGAAGTTCCTTACAGCATTGTCGCACCCCGATGATTCGGTTTCCCTGTAATTCATAGTCACAGCCTTTTTTGTGGGCGTATCATCCAGTGTGTCTTTGTGGAGGAAGTACGAGACGGATACGAGTGCTGTTGCGGTCATTGTTATTTTCTGCTGTGTTGCTGTTATTGTTGTTTCCTCGGTTAGATTAAGTGGTTTATCTCGTTGTTCTCGTCTCCTGCTAGAAGTGCGTTCCTGCAGTGTTTTTTTTTCATTGTTTGCTGTGTTCCTTTGGGTATAGTACCGTGTGCGCATGCCAAGGTCTTCATGTCAATCTTTTCTCCATTTGCTGTATCGTTTTTTACCGTTATGCAAAGGATGTTTCCCTTATGTTCTTTTGTACAGCGGGTGCCTTCTCTACCCACGTCACTCCTCCTCACTAACACTGACTCGTAGAAAGTCTGCACAGTTTATGTTTATATGTGCTACGAGTAATAGAATTCATTCCCAACATTGCTTCTGACTTGTACTCATTTTTCATCACTGTCATGTTTTACGTCTGCATATAACCAGAGATAGGTGTCGCACGCAGGTACCATTAGGAAAAGAGACTTATGTGGGCTTCTGGCTCTCGTTTGGCGCCAGCCTTATCGAAGGCTACTAGGCTTCAGTTAGGTAATATTAAAACGGAATATGGCTACGTATCAACGGCAGCAGGTTCCCAAGAAAAATGGGGCTTCTTATTCAAGGGAAGAAGGTACCCGTTGATTAGCTGCGGATATTCCATATGCCTTGTTTGCATCGCCATAACGGTGGTGGGCACGTACCAGCAATACCGCGATATGATTATCATGACGGAGCACATATCTTACGAAGATGTAAAGGACCGATGTCTGACACCGATGCCTGGGTGGGCGCGCCTTCGAAGCCTGCAGATCGCTAGTCCACTTGGTCCGATGACATATCGAGACCCAACACCGTTGGATTGGCTGCCATTTGAGCTGAAACTTGGTTGTGTTAAGCAAGCATCGTACTAGGGAACGCATTATGCTACATTTGGTGTTTTAGGTGATCAAAATTTTGGTGGGTGCTTTGGCGGAAAAAAGGAAAGGATATCGCGGAGAATAGAAGAACCGATAGCATGAGGTTGATACTTGATAGGGGTTAAGGTGGCGTATGACTTTATCGTAGTGAAACGGCGTCAGGGGTATTGAGTACATTATTTCTTGTTTTTTTTTTCGACGGATTTTTGCGATTGTATTTGCTCCGTTTCTGACACTGTTTCCGACGTTGTCCCTCCCACACCCAAAGAGTTCTTTCGTTGCTACTGTTAGTTTTCATCGCAGCTCATTGTTCCTGGTATTTTGAAATAGCTGTAGTTTTTTTAAAAAAAGGGATGAAGGGCGTTGGCAGTAATAATTGTTTCATACAATTCCGTGCTGGGAAAATGCTTCTTACGGATGGCAAAGTTGTTGCGGATACGCGGAGGGGCACGTTATCTTTTTCAAAGGAATCAAATGGTGTTGTAAAGATGACTTGGGTATCGGGTTCTCATGCGGAACATTACGATCTTCCCTTGGGCCAAGTGAAGTTCAGCAGAGTTGATACGTGCACTACTGGTAGAGTGCTACTGTTCGACTTTGGCAAGGCCCAACCGCCGCTTTTTTTCTGGATGCAGGAAAAGTCAACAGACAATGACAACACCTATTTTTCTGCAGTGGAGAATTCACTTGTCCAGAATCCCTCAGCTATTGGGAGTTTGCATACCCACACCTCACCACTCACTGATCAAGCCCGTGCGAGACTTGAGGGCTATTTCGCGTCGGCTCTGAACAACGTTCGTGGAGGTAGGGAACAAGACGTTGACTTGGTAAGCATTGTGGGTTCGGCGAAAGTTGTGGACGCCTTACGAGCAGATCCCGATTACTTCATGTGTAGGTTGCATCCATTCTTACCCGAGGGAACCGATTCGACATCAGGTATTGTGGAGCACGTTATAAACCCTCAAGTATCCGCTGCTGCTGCTTCGTTGGGGTTGGTTCTGCAGACTCCCGACGGATTCCGCGAATTATGCGCGGCCTTTCACGTTGATGGGAAAAAGACAGGGGTCGTGGGTTTCATAAGCGGATTACTGAAGCGAGTGAAGAAAAGAGATGATTAAGACTCACGCAACCGCGAACGACTTCAAATTTCTATTCTCGCAATGTGGTGTTTTGTTACCCGCACCGTTTCGTACAAATCGATGGGGATGGAAAGGGGGAAAAGTGTATGTCACCGCTATGACGATAGCTGTTGTTGTACTTTCAGACACGTCCCCCCTCTTAACTTCTTTTGAAAGAGTAGTACTGTTATTTTCTCTTACTTTTGCCCTCGCTTATCGAAACTCAAAAGCCATTGCACGATTTTAATGAGAATAAGATGCGCCGTACTGCCTTCTCTCTTATGATTGTTCCACCAGAATCTCATCGGTACGCTAAGGCGACATTTCATGAGGGAGTGCACCGGCAGGCCCCTGGTGATTCCACGCCATGGCGCGACGTTGCTTCCCCTTTAAACAGGTTTAAAATGTGGTGGTTGGCACCCGCTGCGAAGGGAACCATGACGGCGGCGTGGTGCATGACGATTGTTATGGGTGCATATTGCTTCTCTATTCAGCAAGATGCAAAAGGAACGTACCTGCTCAACAATGTCCTGTTACGAACTCTGCACGAGGAGGCAATGCGTGCCGATGCTAACCAGGAGCGAGCGAATGAACTCCAAGAGTATCTGAAGCAAAGATTGGAAAAGTTGGAGGCTGGTGGGAAGGCAGCGTCTCGTAACATGGGCGGCGATGCAGTCAAAGAGGGACTTATCAATCATGAATTGGAAATTTCTCGTGAACGTGTTAGGAGCGACACCATTCACCAACGCAACCAACAACTAGTGGACGAGCTGCTCAAAGTGCGTCAAGAGCTTGCCGTGACACGGAAAAAACATTCGGCAGCCCTCTCGGAGATCGATAAATTACAGAAGTTGCTGAAGGCGTGTACGTAGGGTGACATTTTTTCTGCTGGGCTGGCAAATAACTTCATTTTTTTTCGCGCTAGCACGTCTAACCTACCTTTTTAGGACCCTATGATTTGATATTGCCTTAGTGTCCATGTTACCTTTTTTGTTTTTTTTTTTGACCAGGCACATTCTGGGTACTTCTGCTTTCTTCACGCTGAATAGTAAATTCGAGGAGGGCGTCAGCATGTGGCAGGTGCTGCATAAGCGCCTACATTCACTACCTACAGAAGGTGCATGCTGTTTTTGATGCCAGGTAACGGGAATCCGTCGGCAGGTCCGCTACGGAAAACTTTGAACGCTGCCCTACCGGTTGCGGGTCACACACCGATAAAAAAAAATGTATTACGAAGGTACCTCCGCCCGCAAACACCTTGCGGTCACATCTTTTCCAAGGAGGGGGGTATTTGGCAAACACCTTAGTTACCGTCGGGCATTTCTGCTGATCGCAATGTTTTGGATGCGCCGCTGAGAGCGACTCTATTATTGTGGGGTAACATAGAGGGGGGGGGGGGGGGGTCGTGCCCGTGTTGGATTCGCTTGACGTAGCCTTGGCAAGTCGATTATGGGGCGTCCGTGCTGTTGGAATATGAACAGTTGGAGTGTCACGACATGTTCTCTCCTCCATATATATAATTAAGCTCTTTCATCCATCCTGTATAACGCTCAGCCGGTTTGTTTTGGCTGCTTCCCGAGTCTCTTTGCTTTTCTTTTAGTGATTGCGCTTGAGCAGCCACTCTTAGCGTGTGTACGTTTGCTTCCAAGGAGAATCCAGCAGCGTAACTATGCGGGACTAGGCAATGTAGTGCGCTGGATGAGTGATTAGAGCCTATCCAGTTACTAATTTTGTATTTTGTGAATATACCGTTGAACTGACTGGGGCAACATGTTGCCTGCGGTTTCTGTCTTTACACTTACATATATTTTCTCCGGAGTGATAAGTGCCCCTAAATGAACCGTTTCTACCGCCCGAGCTCTTGTGACAAGAATGCCCCTTCTCCCCATGCACGCTTTGTTTTTTTTTTTTTGCTACGGTATGGAAAACACGTTGGTGACATCGAGGGACGGTGAATGCTAGGTAAATTGTATTGCGGAGCACGTGCTCACGAAATAATGCAACGGAGAGACATATTGAGGACATATAAGCATTTTTTTGTTGTTACTGCTGTCGGGTGGGTGCACACCAGTTGTGCGCGAGGAGTCATGCACTAATCTTTGCTTTAATGTGTTGCTGATTCACTTTTATTTATATTTTCATGAAGTAGTAGTCATGTTCGCTACGTTGGGGTCGTGGCCGCGGGGCATTCACGTCTTTTTGAATGAGACGACCAAAAGGAGCGTCGAACCGTGGTATTTGGGCTATGAAGAGCGGCGCCGTCTAACCCGGGATCCGCGAGTAGTTCGACAATTAGAATTGGAGGATGAGTGGAAGGACACCTGTCTGGAAGGTGTATGGATGGGATTTCGTCGATTTGCTCGGCCTCTCAATGATTTCAAGATTACAGAAGCCTGTTTTCACGAGTATCTTTCTTTTGTGGGTATTTCCAATGAATATCTTAGAAACCGAATTACCAGTCTTTTTAGGCTTGAAAATTCTGCGGAGATTGACTGCCTGCGGGTCTGCAAGGTTCTTCTTACGGGGCTAACGGAGGAGAGCACGTCTTCTAAATTTTTGGACCACTGCTTCCGGTGTATCCCATCGAACCCAGTTTCCGGTGACGTGGAGGTCGACATTGTGAAAAAGGCATGTGAGGCGCAACACACTATTACTGACAAAAAGTTCCCAACGGAACTACGGATACAGCAATTGGAAGGTGTTTTGAGGTATTTCAATGAGGCGGAAGAACCTAACTTTAATCTGGAGACGTTCAAGGATTTATTCTTCCATCCAGATTGGTGTTTATGGGCAAGCAGCTTCATCAAGTGCATATATGAGGCTGCAGCTAAGTACTTCAGTGCCCCTAATGGTATCTTACCACCTGTCCCGCTGCGGTGGATCAAAGCCGCTGAGCCACTGCCATTTGACCGCAATGACATTTACGATGCGGATGCCTTGCTCCTTAGGAATGTTGAAATATTAGGCAGGGAAAATGGTGATGTCAAGAAAAGACGCAAAAGCCCTGGAAAAGCACGGAGTTCGAAGAGGCGATCATGAGGTGGACGATATGCTCCCCCCCCCTGTGGCAAGCACCTGGTTAACTCCCTGTGGACTTATGTACACCAAATAATTTCACTGTGGCTCTTGACTTGTACATGTGCGCACGGGAAACCTATTATCCAGTGTCCGTTTTATGTCCTCCCATCCTTACATTCTCTTGTACTATTTTTTTTTTTTCAAAACTGCAGTTGAACTACAATGGATTACCGTAATGATATCCAACAGTTAGCTCGGGCGCATCAGTTTCGCCTTCACCCCCTCGCTCTAAAGGGACTGTCTGACTACCTCGCCACTCTCAACGGCAATATCGACGCGCAACGTAACGCGCTTCGTGACATTTTTGCGCTTCTTCATAGGGCTTGCGGCTTGGAAAGGTTTGTGGACGGTGAAAAAGTGAAATCTGTTGTATCTTTGCATTCATCTAAGGTACAGGGGGCGATCGACGGTGTTGTGCCGACTGTTGATGTGCTATCGCTGGATGACACGCCCTATGCGTATATTGATGAGTGGAGCGGCGAGGTAAGAGTACAGTCAACGCGACAACACGGTGATCGGTTCACAGTACTTAACCAACGCTACCTTTTTGCCAGAAAAAGGTGCTTAAGGAGTGGCTTGTTCTCCCGGGATTCTAGCAAGCAACCAATAGACCAAGGCCTCCCCTCCCTCGTCCCCTCAATTGCCCTCGAAGGGATCGACCCCTCTGACACCGTAGCCGTTCTGGGAATGCTCGTCAAACATTCCAGCGCAACATATTTGGAAGACATCTACGGTCGCGTCAAGCTTATCATGCGTGGGTGTGTGCACCCTCCTGTTGGCGTCGTGGGAGAAGGATTTTTCGTTGTGGTGAAGGGGCAGTGGGTTGGTGGATTGTTTGTTGTGGCTAGCGTAGACCTCCCGCCCGCAGAGAGGCGCGAAGACACACTGAGGGTCGTTGGCTCTGATTTTGATCTTTTCGGTCGACGCCCCGATGACGTTGTGGCGGCATTTAGGCGGGAGAAAACTTCGTTGGGCTCTGTGGTAATCGTGATGTCGCAGATTCACCTTGACCAGCGCTCAACCGTCGATAGTCTCATAAGTTTCTTCAGAGAAATGCAAAACCGGTCGGAAGCTGAGCTGACAGATACTACACTGGTTATGGTCGGCGAGTTTTGCTCCAGCCCGATTCACTACGATGACGTTTCACATCTTCCCGAACCCTTCGAAGGCTGTGATCGCTACAGATCACTTATGAACATTCTCGCGACTGTAATTACTGTTAATGCGCCGAGCGTTGCGCAACTCACACAGGTGGTTATTGTTCCTGGGTGTGGCGACATTACGGGTCTTCTTGGCGTTTTACCACAGCCACCTATTGTCAGCACATTTGGCAAAGTTTTGCAGGCGCGTTTGAAGAAGGTTGTCTTAGCCCCTAACCCTTGCCGGCTGCGCTTCTTCACGCACGAAATGATAGTAGTTCGTCGGGATTTCTCTCGGTCGCTGCGGGAGAAGGAGCGCACATTCGAGTGGTCCCGGCATGAGGCATCCACGCCTGTTATTTCCTTTGAAAGTATTGCAAAGACTATCCTGGACGAGGCGCACTTGGCGCCGGGGGTGACGGAGGGGATTTTGTGGAAAGCAGATAAGGCACTCTGCTTACCAGTGCTTCCACATCTTCTCGTTATGTGCGACAGCACAGAACAGTGGGAGTGTTCCTACAAGGGGGTTCGTATCGTCAACCCAGGGCCATTCTCGCTCGGGAAGACATTTCTGTGGTATACGCCAGCTGATGGGGAGTGTAGCCTGAGCAGTGTCGACGACCAAGTATGACATTTCATACTGTTCACCAACCCATAGACAACGTCATTTATTAACTTCCCCTCCCCCTTTCTCATTGGTTTAAACCCCATTAACCACCGCAGGGGCATACTCACTGAGTGGCCGTCGAATTCTGCCTCTTTGCCGTTACCTCTCATCTCCCCATACCGCCGATACTGTGCTATCTCTATTTGACGCTTCCTACACCCTTCTTACCTCGTTTAACAAGGGTTGACTGTTGGCTCGCCGTGTGATGAAGCGCGCGCGCAAAGTGTACAGTGATGACGATGAGGAGCGGTGCAAGAAAGTGGTAGACTTCATACGGTCCCTACGGTTTTCCATCCCACTCTACCGCCTGCGGGAGCAGAATGACCGCAGACTCTGCCCAAAGTGCGGCAGGCGCCGTCAGTATTACTGCTACGATTGTCTGATAGTGGTGCATCCGGAGAGCCAACCCCCACCCTTGAAGCTTCCACTTAATGTGTATGTCATCCTCCACCCTGGCGAAACGCGGGGTAAGAGCACAAGCCTGGCCGCATCAACTATTTCACCGGACTTGCACATCATCGATTACCCTCACGTGCCTACTGATCTTGAACCGAAAGCGACGCTGTTGCTCTATCCCAGCGCCGATAGCACGGAGCTGGAAAGCTTAGAGAACTTGGATTCTTGTAAGAACGTTGTATTCATTGACGGAACGTGGCAGCAAAGCAAGGCGATGGCTCGTGACGAACGGCTCTCTAAATTTAGGCATGTACGGATAAAGGCAGAGACTTCGCTCTTCTGGCGCTTCCAGAATAATGATCCCACTTATTTGGCAACAGTGGAGGCCATTTACTACTTTCTGCGCGAGTTCATATCACAGAACAATAAACGGCGTGCTGGATGCCAGCCACCGTATTATAATGGAGATGTCGATGACATACTTTATTACTACATCAACCAATATATCGCTGTGCAGCAGCGCTACTGCAAGAGCGAATTGGAATACACAACAAGACACTTCGACAGCTATATTATTCGCTGCTTTTCATGGGATCAGCTAGTTGCAAAACCTTCGGAAAGCGCTCCCGTGGTCAACCACAGAACTTCGTGAACCCGCGCTGATATGCTGCGGAAAATTGTGCTGTGTTGAATGGGAGTATCCAGCGTTTAAGCCGCAGTACGGCTACTCGGATGCCGCCTGGCCACCTGGGGTTAAAACTTTGTTCTGCGTGGGTAGGCTGTTGAGTACTCACTTGGCCATCCTCTCCATTCCCTTCTCCCCCTTTCTTTCACTTAGTTTAGTCGTTTCCTTTCTTTGGAAGCCACCATTGGTTGATGCCACCAAAGAAGGAAGCAGCGGCAGCGAAGGCCAAGGGATCAGGAAAGGGTGGGAAGGGGAAGAAGCAGGCACCTGAACCTCCATTGGTGGACGGGAAGCCGCCGCCAGATGGACGTCAACTGTGGCTTGCCACCGATGCCCTCCAAAAGGCAAAGGCGATGCGGAACTATTTTCAACTTGAACGGGACCGCATTATATCCTTCTGGGAGATTTCAAAAAAGCAGTTGGGGGAGTTGAAGGCATCCTGTCGTCAACGTGAACGGGACAAGGCGGAGGCCGAGGAGCGACACGAGGTAGAAAAGAAGGTCTTTAAGCAGAAAATTCGGCATCTGCTGTACGAGCACCAGCTGCAACTGGCTGAAATGACAAGTGAGGCCGAACGGACCCTTGCAATTCGTGAGGAGGAATATCGGCAGAAGGAAAGGAATGCAGCTAGAGAAATCCATGACGGTAAGTTACTACTGCGTGAACAAGAAAACGAGCACCGAGAAATGACTTCAGCCCTCATCGCCGCACACGACAAGGCAATTGCAGAGCAGCAGCTTTCGTTTGAGCGCAAAATGAAAGAAATTCATCTTATGTTCGAGAAAAAGACGAGAGATTTGCGCGAGGAGATGGATCAACAGTGCAGGGAGGAAGTTGGTCTGGTTGAGAAGCGGAAGGCGGATCACATCGCTGAACTTCGTGAGATGCACGAACGTACATTTAAGGAGATGAAGGACTACTACAGTGAGATCACGTCGAACAACATGGAAATGATTCGCACGTTGAAGGATGAGGTGTATGCCCGAAAGCGAACGGAGGCACACAATGAGCGGGCAATGATGGATGTGGCGCAGCGTAACCGGAAGTTAACAGAACCCCTAGCGAAGTTACAACGGCAGAAGCGGGAGCTTGAGCAGGAACTTGTTAATTATGCAAGTGACAAGGAAAAGTTGAAGGCAATGAAGGCCGAGGTGCAGCAGTGTGAGCAGGAGTTGCGGTCGCTTTCGTGGGAACATGAAGTACTGTTTCAGCGCTTTGGCAAGTTAGAAGAGGACCGCGACATCATCCTCAAAAAGTATAATGACATGTTGCAGGAGATCCAGCAAAAAGCAACGTTTAGGCGTGTTCTTATTCAAAGCAAGCTGGAACTTGTGCAAACACAACTAGAGGGGCGTGACGCTCGGCTGACGGAACTGTTGAGAAGGGCCAACATTGATCCTGACGGTATCAGTGAGATTGAGCGCCGTGTTCGTGATTTGTCGATAGAAAAAGATGCGATAATTGGAAATCTTCAGCATCTCATTGGGCATCTAGCCGACAAGCAGCAGGCACTTGTGTCAGCGTACGAGAAGTATTTGAAGGGCTACGGCATCACGGGATCAAGCAGCACCCTGTAGGTTGAATTACGGAATAGGTACGCTTAGAAGTTGTATATATATATATATGCCCATGTATTCTCACATCACCATGTACTCCCTTCACTCCTCGGCCACCGCCACTCACGATGGTACTGCTCAAGAATGGGTGAAATCAACTTCTTTGAACTGGACGCTGAATTGGCTACGTAATTTTTTTTTCCCTTCTAATGTCCTGGTCGCCGCGACCACTTTTTTTTTCAGATCAAGTCTTCCCTCTGTTCGTTGACGCACTCGAAGGTTAGAAGAAGTGATGCCAGTGTACGATGTGGCCGTCAGTAAGAGCAAGAAAAGGAAGCTCAGCACTGATGGGGTTGACCCTCCTCCAGTGCGGGGGGAAGAGCGGCGCCGAGTGGAAAAACAGGTTGAGACGGCACCCGGCGACAATAGGGAAGGAAATGGGAATGCTGAACGACTCACCACTGTTGAGTTCAGTGAGCCGGCACAATGGGTAGAGAGAATGGCTCTTACGTCGACAAAGCCGTTGCCTTCTGACCTGAACGCCGACGATGACCCGAAACGTGAGGAAGCCTTCATTCAACAGGCATTGCTCTCGGTTGTGCGTGGTATATCGCTACTCGAGGCGGGAGACGTTCCTTGGAAGCGCCCCGACGACTACTATGCCGAAATGTTCAAAGATGACGTGCAGATGAGTCGCATCGCATCTGCAATGGAGAAGTCGAAGGCCCGAATTGAGGAGCGCGCCCACCGGCGTGCTATGAAGGACCAGAAAAAGTATGGCAAAGAGGTCCAGGCGGAGGTTCTTCGCCAACGCGCCAAGTACAAGCGCGACATGGGGGCTCGCATAAGCGAGTGGCGCCGTAAAAGGAAAGGAAATGAGGACTTGGACGACATTCTCAATGCTGATGAGACGACTAGCGGCTCAAAGGGGAGAGGAGCTGCGAGAGGGGTACGTGGCGGGGGCACAACTCGGGCCCCTCGGCAGAAGAATCTACGACCAGGAGGTGTGAAGCGTCGTCCTGGTAAGAACGCACGACGGAGGCGCTAATACATGCGATAGGGCCTGCGTCGAGTAGGAAAGAGGAGGAAAGGAAGCTCCCTCACCACTTTTCTTTTCCTCAATTAAGTGCTTTGTGACGTTATTTGTTCTCGATTAACAAGTGTGCAGCTGTAAGTAGGGTGGGGGGGGGGAGGAGGAAAGGCTACAAAGGTCGTTTCGGCGTGGGGCTCCTTGTTCACCCCCATTGTTTCTTTATATAATATAATATATATATATATATTATATGTAACGCCTCCCACTGTACGCGTTGAGGATCGTGCAGTGAGGACGCCGTGCTGCGTAAAGGAAGAGGTGAAGTGTTCTAATAATCTTTCCTTTCACCACACCTGTAGAGCGCTAGTTGCCCTAACTGTCTCCGAACTCATCTTAATTCCCCCCTTTCATTCGTTTTCCCCTCCTTTCTTTGTATTGCCTATTTTGTTTTGTTTTTCTCTCCCGTCTTCAAGTCCATTGGCGTTAAACAGGGGAGACGAAACCCATATACATATTGTTGTTACTCTTATTTTTTTTCTGAAGGGTGACGGGAAAAAGTAGGAGGTAAAAAAGAGGATACTAATAAAATTTAATTGCACATCCCTTATTTCTTTTCGTCACGCAGATTTTGCATGCCGTGGCAGTGGCTCCCAGAATTTGTCATTCAGCGTGGTGATGGCAATACAAGTTATACCTCCACGAGAGGCAAACTTTCTGACCCGTATGACCTTATCACAGAACATGGGCGGGTTATGTCGCTAACCTCCGCAGATAAACATCTTCTGGAAGTGACTGTTGTCTGCAAAGGTATACCAAAAAAGTTCCGAGGATTCCGAGACGGTGTGCCGCTACATTTCGTTCTCAAGTCTACTCTATCACAGCTTGGTATTAAACCTGAGGACGAGAAAATCAAGTTAAACTGCAGCTTGCAAGAGGTAGAGGTCCACGTGAAGCTGAGAGCACTTTCGCCGCTTGCTGTCGTGGCACTGAGCAACATTAGGGTGGGCGCACATATTGGCAAACTCTTCGCTGCGGAGGGAGTCCGGCGGGTGCGAGAGACTGCCTACGTTGATCGGTTGCTTAACATGATGAACTGTGGTGGCGAGTTGCTTCTCAAGTACAACGGCAGTTCGGGATCATCTTTTGATGTGAGGCTTGTGGGGGGCCGCGCCGTTGTTTTCCTTCCTCTTCGTAACGGTGCTTCAGTGTACGGTGACGATGTGCACGGTTTTATCCCAACCATCGGCATGGCGTTGAAGGAGGGCGTGAAGTGCAAGTATCTCCTTCGCCTGCATCAACGACACTGCGAAGGTATGCCCCGTGTGGCGCGTCCAGGTGAAATGCTTATTGTTTGTGGTTACTCGCTGTGTATGCGCACGATGTTCGCCCGTGTGGTAGAGGAGCTGCTTCCTAAGGGTCTAAAGTTGATTGGACCCGGAATCCTAGAGCCCAGCCCGTGTGGAGTAACTGAGCCTCAAGACATCGCTTTTGCGTTTTATGGGGACTCCACGGAGGAGCTTACACATATCCCAATGGAGTTCTTCACGTTGGAGTCGTACCGTGAACATGTGCCTTATGCCCTACGTAAGACTCTCAAGCAACGCTGTGAGTCCAAAAAGGACGTTCTCCGTGCCTTCAAGACAATGCCAAGGGCGAAAATGTGCTGCTGCACTTTCATCACCAAGGGCGGGCAGTTTAACGAGCTGGAGCAGAATGACTGGGTGACAGCAGAGCCTACGGACATTTCATATCGCGATCACGATACGCCGGAGCAGCGTCACGAACTCGCCCAGCAGAACATTTATCAACAATGTGAATATGGCATTCTCTCAGCAATTGCCGCCGGTGATATAACCAGTGAGGGTGTTCTTCTAACAAGAAACCTTCCGTCTCCCTCTTTAAAGTCACTGGTTCTCTCCTGCAGCGTTGCACAGAGGGTTCGGGCCATATACTTCTCCAGGGCTTCCGGACGGCATGGCAATTTCTTCAGTCAGGATGATCATGCCTTCCTGACCGATTTGGATACGTTCGGGATCGATGTGTTTTTCGTTGATATGAAGCGGGAGACCATCCTTCAATATGTCCGCCGACCGGACCGTGACGTTGGGGTGTTTGCCCCGACCGAGAAGCGTAGGGAATATCTGCTTGCAACTTTCTTTGGCGTGTACGGCTCGAACCTTGTGGAGGGTACCTTTGAAGACGAACTCCATTACCTTTTTAAGGGATTACTGAAACTGAAGGAAGAATGTAAACATCCTCAGCTAAACCCTAAGACATCGCTCGCACTTGTTACGGGAGGCGGCCCAGGAGCTATGGAAGTCGGAAACCGGGTTGCGAAGAATCTGGGCATCCTGTCCTGTGGTATGTTGGTTGATTTTGCCTCACTCTCGGGCAAACCTGGAGCAACCATCAACGAGCAGGTTCAAAACCCGTACGTGGAGGCATTTATGACATACCGTTGGAACAAACTCGTGGAACGCCAGTCGGACTTCAACCTGGACTTTCCCATTTTCTTGATGGGAGGCATCGGCACAGACTTCGAATATGCACTGGAAGAGGTGCGGCGTAAGGTGGGTGCTGTTGCTCCGACACCAATTATTCTTTTCGGATCACGCGAGCACTTCGAAAGCAAGATAACAGGTCGCTACCAAGCGAATTTGCAAAACGGCACCATCAGGGGCTCCGAGTGGATCTCAAACGTGCCGTGGGTCGTAGGCACGGGACGGGAGGCGCTGGAAATTTACGTCCAGTACTTTAGCGGGAGGCTGCCGGTAGGTCCCGGTAATCCGTCCAACGAGCTCGGCTTCGTGATTGCCGCGGAGTATTTAGCCAATAACCCTAGTTAAGAGCCGAAAATATGGGAAGCATTGGAGAAAATTGGGGGGAGGGGGAAGGATGTGTAAAATAAAGTAGCTAAATGAAGGGGATGGGAGTATACAAATCAAAATTAAGAACGGTGATACGTGTTGTAACGCGCCATATATACGTATATGTGTGTATGTATATATGTATTTGTTTCTGTGTTTATGTATGTATATACGTGCTTGTACAATCACTGTCCGTGCTGTGGGAACTGCTTTTTCTCCTTTGGGTTTGCCTTCTGCCGTTTTTTTTTTTTTGCGTAAAGTGTAGCAACAGGGGTGGCAATTCTCCTTCGTTGCTGTCGTCCTCCTCGTCTCTGTATGTAGACTTGGGTGAAAGCGGGATCGAATGAACGGGTGAGCAGAACGTGGGGGAGAGTAAAATGGCCCTCCAAGCTGCGGCATGCTCATGTTTTATGTTTGTAACTCACCCATACTGTGTGTTTCCCTCAATTCTTCTCTCTGTCTATTTTCTTCGGTCTTTCTTTTGTTGTTCTTGTTGTGATCCGGCTGAGGTATCACCACGACTATTTTTACTTTATTGGTTGCTTCTGGTGTTTTCGTTACTTCCCTCGCCGCCATGTGTTTACCATATACCCAATCATATATAGCAGCCTGGAGGACCTGGTCTCTCAGGGAATGAAACCCTTTTTTTTCTCTTCACTCTTTCGCTCTCCCCACATCTTTTCCAACAACAGCACTGTGGTAGCTTCCATCACGAGGCCTTGGGTCTTCCCTACTTCATACAGTTGCCTGCTGTCCCCCTTCTCTTTCTTAACTTCTTTTACGCACATTAGTTTGTGGTTAGGGCGCACAGTAGTACGTGTGAAGGCAGCCGTTGCCGAATTTTTAGCGTCTTTTTTTTTCGTTTGTCCTTTGCTGATATCCGCTCCATATCGCTCCGATGAGGCCCCTCCGCGCGTGGTTTGCCATGTGCCTCGTAGCGATCTTGTTGTTTACCGTCGTTGATGTGTCGGCGCTCTATGTGCGCGGGAAAGCAACTCGCGCCATTTTTATCGCTGTTATAGCGTCATCAGTATGGATATGCTATGTCCTGCTTCTCTTCATCTTCCTCTACCGGCCTTTGCGTCGTTGTACTGCTTTGTACCGAACGGGTTGCTGTTGCCGCAATGGCAGTAGTGCAGCGAATAATGGTGTTCGATTGTGGTTCAAGGAGCAACATAGTCTCGACGTGTGCGTTGAAGAGCTGCGGAATGGTATGGTGGACATTGAAGGATTAAAAAGAACATGATGCCTGTGAATACATTTGTATGAGCATGGAAGCGACATACCAGTGATCCTGGTGGCGGCCATTATCGATATCGTTTCGATTATTCATCGTTGGTGTTTTGGTTTCCCCCTTCTTTCTTGTCAGGATTTATGTGCCATGCGG
This sequence comes from Trypanosoma brucei gambiense DAL972, assembly GCF_000210295.1. Taxonomy (NCBI): domain Eukaryota; phylum Euglenozoa; class Kinetoplastea; order Trypanosomatida; family Trypanosomatidae; genus Trypanosoma; species Trypanosoma brucei. Next base: position 2,003,871 of record NC_026742.1, read on the forward strand.
CTCGATAGTGTTTGCGAGCCACAGTTCCGCACGTTTCACCATCCTCGTTGTTGACTCGTGAGACCTCACCAGTTAAGTTAGTGCTAGAGTGCGCGCACGCAGACGAAGTCTCGGTATGTGCCTTCAAAAGAAAATAAATTTGCAACCTACCTGTAAGCAAACACACACACACACACACACACACACACTTTGGGTTGTATTTTTCTCAGAGCTTAGTGAGTATGCACACACTGCGATTGTCTCCTCCTGTTTTCATAAATTTAACGCACCGTTCTTCGGCTCGCTAACAAAAGTAGGTAATTGATCGCGTACACACACGGACAGTAATATTGATGGAACGGATAGCCTCCGGCCACAGAATGTCGATGCTGTTGTTAGGGGTCGGGCTACTCTGTTTGTATGGCTCCCTTCTGGTGAATGGGTTTGCCTTTGATCTGCCAGCCAATCAAAAACGGTGCTTCTCCGAGGAGGTTCCAAGTGGCACGGAGCTCCGCATCTCCTACGCGGCTTTGCCAGGGTACGCTCAGTTTGTGGATGCGTACGTCGTGGGGCCTGCGGGGAAGATGTACATGACAACCGTCGGCCAGGATCGCGGAAGCATGGTGGAGTACATCACAAAGGGTGGCGAGTTCACTCTTTGCTTGCTCTCTCGCGTAGCCACCGGCGTCAAGCAGTCGGAGGGAATGGCAAGGAGTGTGAGTGTCGACTTTCGACTCGGAAGCGGAAAGAACGATTACGCAAATCTCACCGGCAAGGAGAAGCTACGGCCCATAGAAGTGGAGTTGCGGGTGTTAGAAGATGCAGTGCGCTCCCTCCACACAGAGTGCCTGTACTATCGGGAAAAAGAAGCAGAGATGCGCAATGCAAATGAGTCTGTGATTGCGAAGGTGGCCTTCTGTGCCGCGGCTATCATTACTTTCTTCATCATCTTTTCCTTGTGGGAAATGTGGCACCTTAAGCGATACTTCCGAAAGAAGCGACTTATTGACTAATTGGCCACGCCGATTGTTTCTGTGGTTACCTGACTGCGCAATCTTGTGCCTGCACGCGTTGAGCGGAGAAGGGAGGAAATAAGGGTGGTCTTTCCCAGTGGGATGGTCCTGTGTATGAATGGGCACGCGTGAGGAAACTTACCAGTACCGACGTGAGCGTTGCGGTTTGGACAGGTCCCCCCGTGCACAAAACGCAAATATTAATATATATGTTTATTTACATGTATACTCCCTCCTCCGCAGTATGAGCGGGAAACAAGTGAACAACCGTGAGCCTGAAAAAGAACGCGGAAGAGGGAAGTGTACGTTAAGAAACATACGACGAACCATTGACGAGAAGGAAAATGTGTAGGGGAAAGGGGACGGAGGTAAAGCCAGTGTGACCCGGTGTTACGAGCGAGTTCAACTGCGTGATTTTTGTTAATTGTGTGGGGCGCTGTAATTCCCTTTGCTACTTTCATGCGTGATCTTACTTTATGTTTTAATTCATGTTCGCTGTGTCATGTGTGCGTGTGTGTTTGATCCTTCTTGCTTTTTCTTCTTTTCCTCCTTCACACCGACATATGTTTGCGCACTGTGGAACTGCAGCAGTAAGCACGCCGCATGAATGCAGGGCGAAGTGCCAACAATATTATGCGAAAGGGCGGAAACGCAGCTCACGCAACTGAACCATCTTTCACAGGCCCTGCGTTCTGTGACCTTCGGCGACGTGGTCTCATTCGACCCGGCATGCGGAAAAATTTGTTTGGGTGAGAACTGTGTGAAGAATGCCGAGACCCTGAAAGCGGTGGGATGTTCAATTGCGGACGCGGTAGCGGAGCTTGCGAGAGCGGTAGAGGGCCAGCTGACCGAGTTCTTTGCTTATATGAAGCAGAAAGAGAAAGAGTCGATATCGGCCGTTCTTTCGGGTGGTGCGAAGGTGTCTGGGGAAATACGGAAGGCAAATCAAGAGGTCCGCGAGGGGAGTGAAGATACACCTCGGCCCAACCCAGCATTGTGTCGGGGCCCACTTTCCCTTTATCATGCTGAGCTGAAGGCGGGAGCCACATCGTTGAAAACATGTCTCTTCCTCATGATGGAGTCGCTCCTCACACGGGTGATGGGATGCCGGGCCGCGCTTTATCTCCGCTGTCGCAGCGAAGGGACCGCCACTCTTCGCCGCGTCCTTCACATCAACGCGCATCGTTTTCCGCAGGAAGTTCGCGACAGTGACGCTCGGCCACTCATAGACGCGATGGAGGGATGTCTAGCGCTCAATATAAGGGTCCGCACGGTTAGCTTGGATACTGCTGCAGAGGAACAGGGTCATAACTTTCATCCTTTTAGGGGAAAGGAAGGTAATTCCATAGCTATCAACCGCGGTATGGTATTTCCCATTTCCAACTACGGCTGTATTATCATCGCTGACAAATACCCTACTGCGTCACATCACTTCTCCACCTCCGACGAATATCAGGCTTGGGCATTTGCCTCGGTTTCCGAAGGCATGATGTGCCGGTATCACCCTCGCGTGCTTCTTGACTCCTTCAGCGTGAGGCCCACGAAGGTGCCTGAAAACTGCTCAAACTTACCGCCAATATCGACACGCCTTCACGTCCGCCACGAGGAGGAAAGAAAAGGCGCCGACCTGGGAGCAATCTGGGAAGCGGTGCCACCAGCAGCAATGGCGCTCAAGGTCATGCGCGTCACGCGTATAGGCACGAGCGCCTCACCAACTCTGAACGAAGGCTACAACGAACTAAACTACAGCGGCATGCTCCGGGATGTGGGAGCACACATACGGGATCTGGAAGAGGCGTATGGGAAACTATCCGCCCAGTTATTTGAAGCAAAAGAAACAATGGATAAGGCACACTGCGAGTTGAACAGGAAGAGGAAACAACAGAGTAAGCTGGAGTCAGATATTCACTTCATGCGGTCATTGCTTCACGCAGAGGGCATTAAGACCCCAAAACGCTAACATAGCATGGGGGGGGGAGTGGATGTATAAATTAATAATCAAGTGGAAAAGTAAGAATATGGGAACATGTGTAGACAAAAGGATATTGCTTTATTGAAAACATCAAATGTGTTGTAGTGAATCAATATACGTGCATACGAATAAACAGGACAGGAAGTATATGCTTGGAATGCTAAATCAAAAGTGAGACGGGTTAATCACTTAAGGATAGTAGTACACGTAGAATTAAAATAGGTATCGTACTTTTCCATCGGCAACAAAAATGCTCTCTTCTACACAATTCCTTCTTCCACAATAAACGCGCACACACAAAAAAAGGTGGGACCACAAAACCAGAACTTTCACGCAAAGATGACATTCGTTAAGGTTGTGAAGAACAAGGCGTACTACAAGCGGTTCCAGGTGAAGTACCGCCGCCGCCGCGAGGGGAAGACGGATTACCACGCACGCCGCCGCATGGTGCTGCAGGACAAGACAAAGTTCGGGACCCCGAAGTACCGTTTGGTGGTGCGCATCACGAACCGCGACGTGATTGCCCAGATCGTCCACGCGAAGGTTGTTGGCGACGAGGTTGTAATGGCGGCTTACTCGCACGAACTGCCACTGTTCGGCATCGAGCACGGACTGACAAACTACGCTGCTGCCTATGCCACTGGATTGTTGGTTGCCCGCCGCATGCTGGCGAAACTCGGACTCGCGGAAAAGTTTGTCGGCGTGAAGGAAGTGGATGGTTCGTACGCCGCTGTGCGCACGAAGGACGACGACCAGGGCGATGACGAGTCACGCTTCCCCTTCAAGGCGATCCTTGACGTGGGTCTGGCCCGCACAACAACTGGCGCTCGCGTGTTCGGTGTGTTGAAGGGTGCTGTGGATGGTGGCCTCGCCGTACCTCACCGCCCCAATCGGTTCCCCGGTTACAACAAGGAGAGTGATGCGCTCAACGCAAAGGTACACCGCGATCGTATCTTCGGCCGCCACGTTGCGGATTATCTGAAGCAGGTGCGTGAGGAGGCAAGCTCAAACCCCGACGAAAAGACTTGCCAGTTCTCCAAGTTTATCGCGGCAAAGGTTTCGCCCGACGACATGGAGGGCATGTACAAACGTGCGCATGCTGCCATCCGTGCTGACCCAACGAAGCGACGTGCCAAGAAGGAGCGCCCCGCTGAGGCGAAACCGAAGAAGTACAACACGGTGAAGCTAACTGGTGCCGAGAAGAAGGCCGCAGCGAAAGCAAAGGTTGCCGCTGTGATTGAGCGCATCCGTGACCGTGCGAAGTAAGGTACTTGGCGCAACTTCCTGTCATGTGTTGCTCCAGGTGGAAGACACGCTCTGTAGTGAGCTAACCCGGGGCGGATCAGACGCGGTGCCGGCGTGACAATCCCACCTACTTTTTATTTTGATGGATAATATTTTTTTCACCTGATTTGTCGGCTCTAACCCACACGGCTGCTGTAGTTTGTTTATGACAACGTGCCTTAGAATCCTTCCGGTACCTTGTACCTTTCCCTCGTACCTGAAATTGTTTTTCCGTCTTTCCCCCTGTTTTGGATCCATCTTCCTTTCACCTCGTTGACGTACTCACTCGTTAACGCACACATATATGAATTCAGAAAGAGTCCCGAAACGAGGATGACATTCGTTAAGGTTGTGAAGAACAAGGCGTACTACAAGCGGTTCCAGGTGAAGTACCGCCGCCGCCGCGAGGGGAAGACGGATTACCACGCACGCCGCCGCATGGTGCTGCAGGACAAGACAAAGTTCGGGACCCCGAAGTACCGTTTGGTGGTGCGCATCACGAACCGCGACGTGATTGCCCAGATCGTCCACGCGAAGGTTGTTGGCGACGAGGTTGTAATGGCGGCTTACTCGCACGAACTGCCACTGTTCGGCATCGAGCACGGACTGACAAACTACGCTGCTGCCTATGCCACTGGATTGTTGGTTGCCCGCCGCATGCTGGCGAAACTCGGACTCGCGGAAAAGTTTGTCGGCGTGAAGGAAGTGGATGGTTCGTA